>NW_027210965.1:102500-120000 GCF_029030835.1 Brachyistius frenatus
TCCAGACCACGACCCGGACCACGACCTGGACCTGAACCACGACCCGTACCACGACCCGGACCACGACCCAGACCATGACCTGGACCGGGAGGGGCCTGATGCAGGTCACTGATGGTCTCTCTAAGGCCGGACAGGCCCGCGGTCAGGAGAACCGACAGCCCATCTCTCCACAGGTGCAGATACGATGTCCTACCGAGGGCGAGCGGGACCTCCCCCACCCCCATCTGATTCTCCTTATATATGTCCTTTATCTCCATCCTCATGAGGCTGTATGGTTACTCACACCGTCTTTCTGCAGAGCCTCCCTGGCATTTTCACAACGTTCCACGATGATCAAAGCCTCTTCCAGATCGGTGGCGCCCTGCTCCAGGCATTTCGATGGGGTGGGTTCGAATCCCACCGCTGTCACCAATGTAACAACAAAATAAAATAGTAAAAACCTCATTAAATGTACAGCAGCAGATTGGGTCTACACACCTGTAGACACACATGGAAGAGTGTTAAAACTGTAATAAATATGTTCATGTGTTTAAAAATGAAGAAGCAGCTCTGAATGACTCCGGGTCTGTTCTGATGGGGTTCTGATGTCTCTGTGACACACTTCCTCCTCATGTGACCCCTCCCCCAGTGACCTCCAACCCCATCTGGGTTCAGTTCCTGACTTCTGGAGCAGAGAAAGAATCAAGAGCTGGTCTGGGTTCAGTTAGTGACGCTCTGCTCCATCTAATGTATGCTGTACAGCTCAGCCTGCAGGGGGCGCTGCTGCTCTGCTGGATGACAGCAGGACTCTTGAGCAGCTGTTCATTAGCAGTACTTCAGAGGATGAACTCTGTACCAGCGGTTCTGTGGTACCAACACCTCTGAGAGATGTTTCTTCTCCATGATGGGAAAGGTGAAGCATCGAATCATTAGAAATGGAGTCTGTTCCTGTTTAACCTTTAATCAGCTGCAGTGTGACTGATGGTTCCTGGAACATGTTCTCTACCTGCTGACAATGTGGCTCCAAATGCTGGAAGGAAATCAGAAGTGTTCTATGAGACGTCCTCCAGAAGATGGCAGTAGAATATGCTTTTTAGATGAGGCTGTCAGAGGAGACTAGTCAGTGGAGACTAGTCAGAGCAAATTAGTCAGAGGAGACTAGTTAGAGGAGACTATTCAGAGCAGATTAGTCAGAGGAGACTGGTCAGTGGAGACTGGTCAGAGGAGACTAGTCAGAGAAGACTGGTCAGAGGAGACTATTCAGAGCAGATTAGTCAGAGGAGACTGGTCAGAGGAGACTAGTCAGAGGAGACTATTCAGAGCAGATTAGTCAGAGGAGACTGGTCAGTGGAGACTGGTTAGAGGAGACTAGTCAGAGCAGATTAGTCAGAGGAGACTAGTCAGAGGAGACTGGTCAGAGGAGACTAGTCAGAGGAGACTAGATGAGAAGTAGTTTTGTTCTCCAAGCATCCTGCAGAAGTTTCCATCTATAATGACATATCTATCCATATTAAATGTCCAGCAGGTCTCTAATAAGCCGTGCTGCTCATATCTGTTTTAATCGATGGCTCCGTCTCCATGAGGCCGAATGAGAACGCTGAGGCCTCGTATCAGGATGCTTCTCTTCTCTACTGATGATCAATCGTGTGTGTGTGTGTGTTTGTTTGTGTCTTTGTCATGGGTGTGTGGTGGAGTGACTCCCCCTCTACCTTCATCTTCGTCTTCCTCTTCATCAGCGGGCTGCGTGCCTCTGTCACTCTGCTGCACTGCTGTAATGGTCTCCACTGTTCCTCTTTGTTCCGTCTCAGCGCTCACGCCTGACAGTTTGACTGCCTGTCTTTCCCACACGCATTTCCTCCCATAATATCAGCACTTTGTGCCCCCCTCCCCCCACATTCCTCCATCCCACACACGCCCCCCCCCCCACTCACCATCTTCTTCATTAAAGGCACTTTGTGGGTGAAGGCGTGTGTGTGCTTTCAGGAGAGTTTGGAAAGTTTACTTTGAAGGACTGTGATGTGGAGGAGCTGCTGAAGCTGCTGGGAGTCGGATGGATGGATGCTGTTTGTGATTGAGGGAGCTGCTCCACAACCCCCCCACGACACCCCACGACACCCCACCCAAACACCCACCCACCCCACGACACCCCACCCAACCATGGTTCTGTAAGTTTAATAAATAAATAAAAAAGATTAGAACTACAATATTTTTGTGATGTGCAGCATGATTATTATCACAAGAAGTGACTACAGATTTATTCCTTCATCAGGTATTAATTAAAAAAAAAATCTCATTTTTCTGTCTTGACTTTTCTATTTCCTGCAATTTTAAACAAAAAACTCACTTAAAACTCCACAAATTACATCGACATCTTTGAGAAAATCTGCTGCAAAATCAAAACATTTTGATCACAACAATAAAGAAAAAGCTGGAGGGACTGATTCCAAGTTGAACATGATCACAGAGGAAGCCAATGGCTAAATTAAGAAGTGCATCAGATGGACACGTCTCCACAGGCCTGCCAGGCGCTGGGCTGTGGCAGGAAGGACACTTATGTTTCACCTGCAGCGAGGCTTCAGGTGAGCTGAGCTACGAACAGGTGAAAACACTGCAGCCCTCTGATTGGTCAGAGATATTGCATCATCATCATCATCATCATCACCACCATCACCATCATCATCATCATCATCACACAGGACATCCAGCACAAACCAGCAGCTGCTGTAAAAGACACAACTTTATAATTCTCTGGATTAATGGTGATGGTGTGTATCGCATTGAAGATGATGTCGTGGTAGTTTCACGCTGTGTCGCTATGACAACCAGCTACACTGGGGGTGTACCATCGGCAGTGTGAAACAGAATAAAAAAGAAAAGCAGCTGGTACCATGAGAGTAGAGCAGAGAGGAGACGTGCTATTAAAGTTGATAAGAAACTGTTTATTGATAACTCCATGATATTAGTGAATAAAATGAATCTTCTGGATCAGTTAGCAGATTAATGATCCAAACACATCAACATCATTCCAGTGGTCTGACTATGCACTATTACAACAGCTTGATTGTTTGTATTTGAACTATCAGACCTGATCTCAGGTTCACCACACTTCATACTTTCTATTTCTATTTCTAATGAACAGTTGTGATAAGTATTGTTGCTGTAAAATACAGCGAAGAGTAGTGCAGATGATTGACATGTCAACACATCTGCAGGCCCCGCCCCTCTGTCCTGCATCCCTGACCTGCGTCTCACCTTCAACCTCACTCTGAACTGCCAGTGTTACAGTGGTGTCACAGGTATATGGAGCAAGGAGACCCCCTCCCCGCCTGCTCAGGGGAGGGGGGGGAGGTGCGTTACGCTCAGTGGCTGCTGATAGCTGTGATAATTGGACGGTGTGGCGTCTATAATAAGACTCAATGCCAGGAGCTCCACTGGGGATGGCTGCACTGGATTACACCATGAAGGATGTAGGGCAGGACAGCAGGGACTCTGCTTTGATTATGAGCCACCTAAATAGGTGTACGTGTGCTGCTGTGTGCGTGTGCCAAGGTTTTGTCTGCTTCGTTGCTTGTGTATTGTGTGTTTGTGTTTTTGTGGAAACTAGTTCTGGTTTTGTGTTTGGGCCAGCTTTAAGTGTGTGTGTGTGTGTGTGTGTGTGTGTGTGTGTGTGTGTGTGTGTGTGTGTGTGTGTGTGTGTGTGTGTGTGTGTGTGTGTGTGTGTGTGTGTGTGTGTGTGTGTGTGTGTGCGTGCATGTGCGTGCGAAGTTACGCACAAGGTCAGAACAGAAGCATGGCTGTGCATCCCTCAGGTGAGGTGAGCCCGGTTCCAGAGAACACCTCAGTATTCCCCAAACAGCCTCGTCCTGAAAATTACTGTTCAGCTCACCTGACGCCAGCATCCACATCAGCATGCCGCTCTCCCCGTCTCCATGGAGACACAATTACACGTGCCATTATCACAGACGCCACCGCTGGAATGGTTGAAAAGTTTAGAGAGGAGGATGTTTTCCTCTCCATCTTCATCCTCCTCTGGCCTTCATCCTCGTCCATCATTCGGTGTGTTTTCTCCTCGTTGACACGTCTCTGCTTTGTGGCAGCAGCAGCAGAGCAGCAGAAGAGCAGCAGAAGAGCAGCAGAGCAGCAGAAGAGCAGCAGAAGAGCAGCAGCAGAGCAGCAGAAGAGCAGCAGAGCAGCAGAAGAGCAGCAGAAGAGCAGCAGAAGAGCAGCAGCAGAGCAGCAGAAGAGCAGCAGAAGAGCAGCAGAAGAGCAGCAGAAGAGCAGTAGCAGAGCAGCAGAAGAGCAGCAGAAGAGCAGCAGAGCAGCAGAAGAGCAGCAGCAAAGCAGCAGAGCAGCAGAAGAGCAGCAGAAGAGCAGCAGAGCAGCAGAAGAGCAGCAGCAAAGCAGCAGAGCAGCAGAAGAGCAGCAGAGCAGCAGAAGAGCAGCAGAAGAGCAGCAAAGCAGCAGAGCAGCTACTCTTCATGGTTAAAAGCTGCCTGGGACCCCGGGCTCCACTGGTGTTCAGGTTCACTTGATTCAAATATTAATAACTCATTTATTATTATTATTATTACATTCGTTAAAAAAAATCTTTCAATTAAAATATGTTTTGAAAAGAAAACGAAAACCTAAAATGTGAAATAAAAGTAGAAATAATAGAGAAATAAGTGAGGTCAGAACATAATGAAACAGTTAAATTATTTTAAAGAATGGCCTTCTGAAAGTGGGTTGTTAAAATAGATTTCAATCAGAGGCAGGCTGCCTTCTGGTCTCTTGGGGGGGGGGGTCCATCCGCTTCCTTTGTTTCTGCAGTTTTAACATCATTTTTGTGTTGGTGGAGTCATCTGCTTAAAAATGGAAACAGTGCTTCTAGAAGATTTGATAAATAGTTTCTCTATCAGTGAAGTGGCGGACGGACCAATGATCACACAATTTGGAGAAATGGGTTAAAAAAATAAAAGCTCACAATCCTACCGACACTCACACTGAGCACTAGGAAACGAGGCAATGAACCGGCTGAATGTAGGTAAGAAGTGGACAGACTTGAACAATAAAGGTTAAAAAAAAAGGAAAAAGATTATTGTTGTTATTATTTAAAAATATTTAATGAAGAATGAAATTCATGTGATACGTGTGTATGTCAACACAGCGTGATTCTCCACGAGTGAAACTAACAGCAGCGGTCACTGGATGTCTGCACACTGATGGATATCACACCTCACAGACCCAAGAAACCAATCCCATCAAGTCAGGGGCGGAGTTTCAGGAGAGCTGCAGCTCGAGGAGGCGGGGACTATTTACATATTCATGAATGTCAATTCATCACAGTATTATTATGGATTCTATTTGTATCTGCGTGTAACAGACTTATACAAATCACAATAATTTGTTGAACTATAATATAAACCAATGTTTAATGTTATAAATCGTCCTCTTTTGTTTCACATTACATGAAACAACTGACTTTTGATGCCATTCAATCATTTCAAGTCAAACATTTTTGAATCAAATTTATTTCTCAGTTTCACTCATGACAACAAACTAAATCACATCAATTCTGTTATGTTGAGATCAGTTCTGGAGATCATGTAAATTTAAGTCTTTGAGCAATAGTGTTATGTGGTGAGGTGTAACAGGACCCAAACGCAGGCATACAGACTCGGGTATAAATTCAGAACACAGTCTTTAATGAACACGGGGGTGATACCTACAGTCTTAGTCTTCTTATTCCTCCCGAGTCGGGAGGGCAACTCAACCGACTCTGACTGCAGGACAGATACAGTCTGGTGAGGTGATCAGGGGAATGAGACACCTGCAGGTGGTGATCAGGGAGAGTGGTGGCAGCTGCTCAGACCGGTGAGGGGCGTGGCCATGGGAGGTGACAGGAGGCGGGGAGAGGAGGACACAGAACACATGGGGACACAATAACAAACAGACAGGGGAAAGACAGCACACATGAGGAGAGATGATTGGGGACAAAACAGAGGAGCAAACAGGAATCCTGACAAATAGAAAGTCATCCTGACATCTGTAACAAGACAGGTACAGAATAATGATAAATAACAGCAGATGATCATTTTTTAAAGTCACGGTTTCCTGCTGTCAGCAGGTGGAGCTTCGCCGTTCTGAACCCACCTGACCCCCCACCTCCTCCACTGGGCATGCTCTCTGAGGGGCAGAGGACTTTCATATGTTCTGTCTTTCAATTGAGTACAGACTCTCGAATCACGAGAGACGAAGTGACAAAGAGACGAGGAAACGAAGACACTGTTAGAAAAATTACTCAGAAGCTGGATTCAAAATCAAACATATCAGACATTTATTCTTGCAAGAAGGATCAAATCCATGCACACTAAAGAAAGATGTCCAGCATTGCTCAACGTCTCTCCTCCGTAGTTCAGCTTTTATACTGTGACAAACAGTTGAGATCCACATCCATTCCCTTTACATCTGAGTTCAGCTGTAGGTCACAAGATAAGGACAGAGACGTTGTAACTGAGACTATAGAACCATGTTGTGCAACAGATAGACCAACATTTGACAAGTATGATGAGTTCATTATTTTCCCATCATATCCCTCCTGTTTATACAAGGTATAACATGTTCTGAAAAATTAAAATAAAAGAATCATCATGAGGAAAATCATATTGATCACACAACTGTTGTTGTATATTGTTCAACCAGACTTATACGTCTTCATAAGGAGGTGGTTCAGTTGTAGGTGGAGTCGGTGTCGTGTTAATGGTCTCGTACGTTTGGTCAGTTGTAGAATTTCACATATAAAGGATGTCCTGTTTAGTCAATGTAACATTGATCAGTCTTTAGATCAATCCTTGGATACAGGGAATACAACAACAACTACAAATAATAAGTATGGCTGCTACTATTGAAACACTAGTGAAACAGGCGAGGAACAGGTCTGTCCATTTACCAAACCAAGATTCCATCATCTTGGAAAAAGGATCATCAATCCCAGCATTTACAGCAAGTTCCTCACTTAGGGCGGTAAGACCCTGTAGAGCCTTGGTGACAGATCCATCTGGTGCTGTATTGTTAGGAATAAACGTACACCATACAGAGCCAAACATTTTGCATATACCCCCCTTTGTCAGCCAGCAGCATGTCCAATGTCATGCGGTTCTGCCAAGCCATAAGACTAGTGGCATCGAGCCGTTCGCTGAGGCCCTTAACAGCATCTCATGTATAGGACCTAAATGTGGGCGTGCCTCGGAGCATCCAATGCAGTCGGCTTTGCCCACCATCTGAGCTGAGTACTGCATCCACTGTAGCCACATATTGGTATCACCATATCCGGTCTCTAGTGACACCACATCTGTAAATTTAGTGATTTTCAATCGTCGGACCACAGGATCTACGTGTGAGCTCGTATTCGCAACGCTTTGGTGGGATACCGTGGTGTTTGGTTGTACTATATTTATCCAGATCAAGCCCTTTGGATCTGCCACAGGTACATCTGCCCCTCGTACTAACAGTCTGGAGTCGCATTGCTTTGGATTCTTCAGTGTCAGTATTAAGGTGTTGCAGTTTTGTACGTGACAACCTGGTGCGGTAGATCCTTTAATCAGAGACAGTCGTTGTTTAAGGTCGACACAGATGCTACCATGCACAGATATTTGTCTGACCAAACTAAGCTGCAGTCTTTCCCCTTGCAGGGAAGAACCGCACATGCGTCAAACATGAGACTGGCCTGTTGCCCTTCCGTGAATGTGAGAATTAATGCTCCCTGTACCTGGTACTGATTTTTTGTTCCTTGCATATTTTCCACCAGCCTTTACACGAGCTCTTTTAGTGCTGTGAACTTTGTCAGTAGTCTGAGGACCTATTGTGGTCTTGTCGTCTGATATCTGATTATCAAGTATGTTATGTTGGCTTCGTACCAAAATATGGGGAGTACTATGAGCAGAGCTGTGACTATCAGAAAACAAAGGGGCCACAGAATCCTATCCTCCTGAATGGATGCCATGTTATGCTGCCTTGAGTCATTTTAGCTGAACTGTCCATCCACAGATATACCAAAATAAGCTCACCAGAACCTACTCGCCAGGGTGTTGTTGGTTTCTTCACTGGTTTGAGACAAGTACCCCTATTGGTATCACCTCCCGTTGTAGCCAGACTTCACCACAAGGGGAATGCCAGCTTACTTAATCTGGTATGTCTGTGTTATGTGGTTCAAGCAAAGGTCTCATCCTTTTGCAATGGCTGAGGTGTATCCAGGAGGTCCGTTCAGCAATCCAAACTGCTGTCGAGGTAGCCAGGAGTATCTCGAAAGCTCCTTCCCATCTTGCAGAGCTCCAGTATTTATTTTTTTATCACCTTAATGAAAACCCAGTCCTCTGGTTTTAGGTCTATTAACTGGTTTTCCACCACCTGCGCAGGAGGGACAACAGAAGACATAATATCGTTTCTTTTTAACATTTTTTTCCATGTAGTCTGCAGTCGTCTGGTCAGTGGGCTCTTTCTTGTCCACAATAGGTCCAAGTTGTGGCATGTGATAGGGATGTCCGTGTATCATTTCAAACGGTGAGATGCCTCTTTCACTGGGTAGAATATGCATATTTAATGTTACCAGTGGAATGCATCTCATCCAATTCAACCCTGTTTCTGCCATCATCTTTCTCAATTTTAATTTGATCGTCCCATTAGTTCTTTCCACTAGGCCCGCTGACTGTGGATGGTATGAGCAGTGATGTCTTCACTGTTCAGCTGATATCTTGTAGTTTCAGTCATGTAGAGTTTGTCTTCATAACTTAGATAATGTTCTACATCTGAGGAACATGTTGATCCTCCAAACAACCGCTGCTTTTCACTGTCTTTGTTTTTCCTGCTAGCCGTAACCCTATTTGACTTTCTACCTTGGAGGTAAATAGATTTTGTCCAGAACCAGTTTGGGGCAATATTTGGAGATTTTGTGAAAAGTTTCTTTTGTTTAGAAATCAGCTGAGTTTGTATTATATATACATATACATATATATTATATAATGCTCCCCCATTTGAACCACCTGGTGCCTGTAGGTGTAATGAGCAGGGGGGTGTGGTCAGACCAGCTGTAGCCAACCAGCGTCAACCCTGCTGTAAAACCAGGAAGAGTTTGAAGCGTCAGCTTCAGTGTCTGTGAGGGCTCATCGTATGAAGACTCGGAGGATCAAGACAAAGGAGTCTTTCGTTGGAGACTCAGAGGATAAAGACAAAGGAGTCTTTCATTGGAGACTCGGAGGAGTCTTTCGTTGGAGACTCAGAGGATAAAGACAAAGGAGTCTTTCATTGGAGACTCGGAGGATAAAGACAAAGGAGTCTTTCGTTGGAGACTCGGAGGATAAAGACTGAGGAGTCTTTCGTTGGAGACTTGGAGGATAAAGACAAAGGAGTCTTTCGTTGGAGACTCGGAGGTTAAGACAAAGGAGTCTTTCGTTGGAGACTCGGAGGATAAAGACTGAGGAGTCTTTCGTTGGAGACTCGGAGGATCAAGACAAAGGAGTCTTTCGTTGGAGACTCGGAGGATCAAGACAAAGGAGTCTTTCGTTGGAGACTCGGAGGATAAAGACAAAGGAGTCTTTCCTTGGAGACTCGGAGGATCAAGACAAAGGAGTCTTTCATTGGAGACTCGGAGGATAAAGACAAAGGAGTCTTTCATTGGAGACTCGGAGGATAAAGACAAAGGAGTCTTTCGTTGGAGACTCGGAGGATCAAGACAAAGGAGTCTTTCGTTGGAGTCTCCAAAGACTCGGAGGATCAAGACAAAGGAGTCTTTCGTTGGAGACTCGGAGGATCAAGACAAAGGAGTCTTTCCTTGGAGACTCGGATGATAAAGACAAAGGAGTCCTTCGTTGGAGTCTTCGGGGGACGCTGAGTATAAGTACTACTATCTGAGTATGTGTGTACTTTCCGTCCCTGTGCGTATATCTACTCGTAGATACTACAGGCCTCTCACTCGTTCACACCAACACCGTAACCTTTCCTCTGTTATCTGTCCCACCTGTTCCACTCATACCCATCACCTCGTCACAGGAGGACTCTGGACTGTCAGTCAGCTGCAGGACAGACTTCATCTCTGGTCTTCCTTGGTCTCACTGAGACCTGGATCACACTGGACAACATCCACCCTGCTGCTCTCTCCTCTGTCTTCTCCTTCAGCCACACCCCCAACCCTCTGGTATGGGGGGAGGGGGGTACAGGTCTACTCATCTCCCTAAATGGAGGTTTTCTCTTTACCCACTTCCACTTCCTACCTCACTGTCTCTTGAGTTTCATGCTGTGACAGTTACTCATCTGGTACAATTAAACATTGTTGTCCTCTATCGTCCTCCAGGTCCTTTAGGAGATTTCTTGGACGAATTAGACGTCCTCCTGTCAAACATCCCAGAAAATGGTCCTCCACTTGTCCTTCTGGGTGACTTTAACATCCAGACTGAGAAGTCATCTGACCTTGTGCTCTTCCTGTCTTCCTTTGCTGTCTCCCTCAGTCCTTCCCCTCCTCCTCACAAAGGTTGGAACCACCTGGACTATATTTCACCAGAAACTGCTCCACATCTAACCTCACTGTAACTCCACTTCATGTCTCCGACCACTTCTGTATCTCTGACTCTCTCAAACTGACAACCTGACCACATCAACAGACTCTGGACCTGTCAGTCACAACATTCACTCCCTCTCTCCCTCTCTCCCTCGTCTCTCCCTCCTCTCTGGTCCAGGTTCTGGTCCAGGTTCTGGTCTAGGTACAGGTGCAGGCTCTGGTCCAGGTTCTGGTCCAGGTTCTGTTCATCTCACGTCTAGACTACTGTAACTCCCTCCTGGCAGGTCTACCTGTTAGTACACTACTCTGCTCCTCCTCCTCCACCTTCTCCTCTTCCTCCTCCTCTTCCTCCTTCTCCTCCTTTTCCTCTTTCTCCTCCTCCTCCTTCTCCTCCTCCTTCTCCTCCACATCCAGGACTTGGTCCAACCTTACACCCCCAGCCCATTCACTCCGCTCCTCCCCCCCTCCTCCTTCTCCTCCTCCTCCTCCTTTACCTTGAACAGTAGAACTTTAGTATCTTAAAATAGAACTTACTGATAGAACTTTGTAGTTTGGCTTTCTTGAAGAAATGGTATTTTCTTGATTCTTGTTGTTCTGGTTTTGTACCCTCATGGTTGAAATGAACTTATTGTAAGTCTTTGGATAAAAGCGTCAGATAAATGTAATGTAATGTAATAATGTAATGTAATGTAATAATGTAATGTAATGAAATGCAATATAATGTAATGTAATAATGTAATAATGTAATGTAATGTAAATGTTATGTAATGTAGACAAAATGTGTCCATCAGTTATCTCGGTGTTGTTAGCTAAAGTCACTCCTTCGTATTAGTTTTCTGGAGGTCCATCTGAAAATAATCCCTCATTCATTAGAAAAGAAGATTCAAGAAGACCTGTTTTTGGGGGGCGTGTCTGTTTGATTGACAGGCCTGTGGTGCAGTCAGGTTACAGCTATCGGTGGGCGGGACGTAGTATCGTCAGGTTTCCAATCAGATCGGTCAGATCCACCGCTGGCTCCTCCCCCAGCTCGTCCAAATATGGTCACTTCCTGCTCCAAACTGCTCCTAAAGATGGTGACGGACAGAATCTGAACTGGAGGGTTCATAATGTTCACAAACCAACGATGACATCACTGATGGATGATGACATCACTGATGGTTGATGGTTGATGACATCACTGATGGATGATGGTTGGTTGTAACCACGAGTTCATGAGTTTAATTTCAACGCAGCATTCCTCTCGCCACAGTGACCGTTGACATGAATATAGGTAGGTTAGGTAGTTACTTTATTAATCCCTGAGGGGAAATTTTTTCGCTACAGCAGCATACAGAAGAAATAAGATAATAATAGAATAATAGAAAAGCAATAAACTAGCAGTAAATAGCAGTAAAAAATATAAAATGCACAGTATATACAGTACAGTATATATCTATATATATTATATACAAACAACCAAGAAACACAGTCAACAGTGTTATTGTTATGTGATGGATTTTGCCAGAGGTGAGTTATTGTACAGAGT
This sequence comes from Brachyistius frenatus, assembly GCF_029030835.1. NCBI lineage: Eukaryota > Metazoa > Chordata > Actinopteri > Embiotocidae > Brachyistius > Brachyistius frenatus. The sequence continues at coordinate 114,533 of NW_027210965.1, forward strand.
TATTACGGTCGGCAGGAATGATCTCCTGTATCTGGAATGATCTCCTGTATCAGGAATGATGTCCTGTATCAGGAATGATCTCCTGTATCTGGAATGATCTCCTGTATCTGGAATGATCTCCTGTATCAGGAATGATCTCCTGTATCTGTCCTTGTGACAGTGGAGCTGGAGGAATCTTTTAGAGAACGTCCTCCTCTGTCCCTGCAGCAGGTGGAGAGGGTGGTCAGGATTATCCAATATGGACAATAGTTTCCTCAGCATCCTCCTCTCCACCACCTTTTCCAGACTGTCCAGATTGCAGCCGATGATGGAGCCGGCCTTCTTCACCAGTTTGTTAAGTCTGTTGGTGTCTCTGGCTCCAATGCTGCCCCCCCTCCCCTCCCCCCCAGCAGACTACTCGAAGTACAGTTCACTGTCCACAACAGATGGTAGAACATCTCCAACATCTGGCTGCACACATTGAAGGATCGAAGTTTCCTCAAGAAAAAGAGTCGACTCATCCCCTTCTTGTAGACAGCGTTGATGTTGGTCTTCCAGTTCAGTCTGTTGTCATGGAGACACCAGGTACTTGTACTCCTCCACCATGTCCACCTCCTCTCCCAGAACTCTCAGCGGTTGTGGAGCCATCGTCTTCCTCCTGAAGTCGACCACCATCTCTCTGGTCTTGGCCACGTTCAGGAGGAGGTGATTTCTTCCCACCCACTCCACAAAGTCCTCCACTACTGCCCTGTACTCCTCCTCCTGTCCATCCCTTATACACCGACCACTGACTCCTCCTCCCGTCCATCCCTTATACACCGTCCACTGACTCCTCCTCCCGTCCATCCTTTATACACCGACCACTGACTCCTCCTCCCGTCCATCCCTTATACACCGTCCACTGACTCCTCCTCCCGTCCATCCCTTATACACCGTCTACTGACTCCTCCTCCCGTCCATCCTTTATACACCGACCACTGACTCCTCCTCCCGTCCATCCCTTATACACCGTCCACTGACTCCTCCTCCCGTCCATCCCTTATACACCGTCCACTGACTCCTCCTCCCGTCCATCCCGTATACACCGTCCACTGACTCCTCCTCCCGTCCATCCCTTATACACCGTCCACTGCAGAGTCATCAGAGAACTTCTGCAGATGTCTTGACTCTGAGTTGTTCTGGAAGTCAGTGGTGTAGAAGGTGAACAGGAAGGAGACAGAACAGTTCCCTGAGGAGCTCCAGTACCACTGACCACCGTATCAGACAGCACACTGCCCAGACGGACAAACTGTGGTCTGCCTGTCAGGTAGTCATTGATCCAGGAGACAGTGGACATGTCCACCTCCACCACCTGCAGCTTCTCACTCAGCAGCAGTGGTTGGATGGTGTTGAATGCACTGGAGAAATCAAAGAAAGTGATTCTCACAGAGTCACCGGTTCCATCCAGGTGAGACTGAGCTCGTTGCAGCAGGTAGATGATGGCGTCGTCCACTCCCACACGAGGCTGGTACGCAAATTGTAGATGGTCCAGAGAAGATTTCACCAGCGGCCTGAGGTGGGCCAAGACCAGCCTCTCCAGCACCTTCATCACATGAGATGTGAGGGCAACCGGTCGGTAGTCGTTGAGACCGGATGGAGTCGTCTTCTTAGGGACTGGAACCAGGCAGGATGTCTTCCACAGCACCGGGACTTCCTCCTGCTTCAGGCTCAGGTTGAAGAGGTGTTGTAGGACCTCAGCCAGCTGGACGGCGCAGGTCTTCAGGACCACGGGGCTGATGCCGTCAGGTCCTGCAGCCTTGCGCTGGTGGATTCTCTCCAGCTGTCTCCTAACCTGACCAGTCGTCACAGAGACGGGGGTGGGAGGGGCGGGGGGGGGGGGGGGGTCAAGGTGTCGATGGAGGAAGAGCCTTTTGAGATTGAGGGCTCTATGCAGTTCACCAGTGGGGGCAGAAGGGGGGAGGCAACAGAGGTGTTTGGGAGGTGTAAGATGTGGAGGAGACAGATGAGGGTGGTGAACTAAACCTGTTGAAGAAACCGTTTAGCTCATTGTTCTTCTCCAGTTTCCCCTTGATTGTTCCTCTCCAGGTTCCCCCTGGTTGTTCCTCTCTTGGTTCCCCCCGGTTGTTCCTCTCCAGGTTCCCCCTGATTGTTCCTCTCCAGGTTCCCCCTGGTTGTTCCTCTCCAGGTTCCCCCTGGTTGTCTCTCTCTCCCCTTGAACCCAGTAATCTCCTTCATACCGGTCCACACCTCCCTCACGCTGTTCTGCTGGAGTTTGGCCTCCAGTTTCCTCCTTCCTGTAGGAGTCCTTGCACTCTCTCATCTTCTCCTTCAGGTGGCGCTGCACTCTCCTGAGCTCCTCCCTGTCCCCAGACCTGAAGGCTGCTTTCTTCTGATTAAGAAGCACCTTCAGGTCACTGGTGATCCACGGCTTGTTGTTGGGGAAGCAGTGTACAGTCCTGGATAGTACGGTGGTGTGTTTACAGAATTTAATGTATTCTGTGATACAGTCCGTCCTGCTGTTGATGTCCTCCCCATGTGGTCCAATCAGCACATCCCAGTCCGTGGACTCAAAGCAGTCCTGCAGGGCATCTTTAGCCTCCTGTGTCCACCTCCTCACAGTCCTGGTGGTTACAGGCTGCCTCTGCACCAGAGGAACATACTTGGGAGTCAGCAGGACCAGGTTATGATCTGATCTACCAAGGGGGGGAAGGGCAGTAGTACTGTATGCATCCATGGCATTAGCATACAGTAGGTCCAGAGTTTTATTGTTCCGTGTGGGGCAGTTAACATACTGGTGAACAGTTGGCAGTACTTTATCCAGACTGGTTAACGTCTCCAGTAACTAACACCACCTCTCGTTCACATAGACTTCAATCCCTCCACCTTTCTTCTTGCCTCTCCGAACAACGTCTCCGTCCCCCCGAACAGTCCTGAAGCCGGGTACGGCCGCGCTGTGGTCCGGGAGATGTGAGTGCAGCCACGTCTCGGTGAAACACATGATGCTGCACTCCCGGTACTCTCTCTGGGTCTTTACCAGCGCCGAGCTCGTCCGTCTTATTGGCCAACGACCTCACGTTCCCCATTAAGATCTCCGGTACCGATGGTTTATATCTCCTCCTCTTCGCCTTCAGTTTAGCTCCAGCTCTGTAACCCCGATGTCTTCTCCGAAGTTCGTCCAGGATCTCAGGCCTCGCTCCGGGCAGCAGCAGTAGAGATCTACTCAGCACGATCAGCTGATCATGAGAGTAAACAATAACAATGCCCCCAACCAGAAAAGTGGAAAAATTACGGTCCATTGTCTGACCGTTAACTTAACACACGTGAAGAGAAGAAAACAACAACTCTGAAGAGAGAAGAAAGAAAGAAAAATACTTAAAACAAAACACACTCGGGAGGAGCTGCTGCAACAGGCTGCCGCTAGCGCAGCGCCACCTTCATCTTCATAGTTTTATTAAAGAAAGATATTTGATAGTGGCTTGATTCATGCCGGATGGGAAAATTGACAAAAAAAGCGAGTTGTGGATTTAAATAATTTTTTTGGCCCAAACAACAACGCTCCATCTCTGATTTGAACAGAATAGACTGCTCTGCTTCTTGTTGGGCAGATCGTGGATGAACAGCAGAACAGCAGGACTCCTCCATATGTGGACTCCCTGGAGGAGCTCTTCATCAAATGTGACTCTGTGGTCTAATGTGCATCTAGGAGGAGGCGCAGCAGGAGTGTCTGTGGGACGGCCTCTCGCAGCCCCTCCATGTTCTCTGCGTTATGTAGTGCTTTTGTACTGCTAATGTTTGGATAGGCAGGGACAGCAGCAGAACGGTCCCAGAGCCCCTTATTATCCCTCTGAGCTCCACTTTAATGCAGCCTGTCTGTGGCGCTCTGGAGCCCGACCAGACAGAAATTAGCCTCTAATTGACAGACAAAAGGAAGTTCATGGCTGCTGTCTGTGCAGACAGCTGTCTGATCTCCTCCTCGAGGCTCCTCCTCTGCTCCTGTTTGTGATCTGCCTCCCTTCATTCTCTTGTCAACATGCTTCAGTCTTCACAACAATCCTGTTGGTTCCATTACTGTCGAACATGCAGCTGCTGACAGTTCTGTTTGACATGAACACTGTGTTTCTACACTGTAAAATAATAGATGTAACTTTATTTACAATAAAATGAGTTGAATATCACTTTTTTTTTTTTTTTTTACATTTTCAAGCATCAATGAATTTTACATTTTTAAAATGTCTTTTTTAGATTTCCTGCCATAAAGTCTTTTAAAATGAGGTCATCACCTGTGAATCTGCATCATATCAAAACACAGGAGGAAAATTAATAATGATACAAAGTTATACAAGCAGTTATACTGGTCGTGATGCTAGTGATTAGCCCTGATGCTAACTTACCAGAGTGATTGCCATGAATATTAAATTAATTGTTTTAATTCACAAAGAATCAGCTGACGTTTATTAGTTTGTAAAAATCCATGTGAATGATACAATTATGATTTATATTTTATCAATGATATAATTTGATTTAATCAATTTCTTACAAGTCAGTTCACTTCAAATGTATTTATGGAGCACTAAATCACAACACAAGTTATTGTCCTCAGAGAGGAACCCAACAATTCAACATGAGGGACAGCTGGAAGGAAAAAACCCTTTTCACAGGAAAAACCAACAAAACCAGAACCAGAGGAGAACATCTGTTAACAGAACCAGAACCAGAGGTGGAGAACAACTGTTAACAGAACCAGAACCATAGGTGGAGAACATCTGTTAACAGAACCAGAACATCTGCCTCGATGGTGCAGTGAGGAGAGCAGAGAGAAGAACAGCATCAACAAGCCTGTTTGTTTTTAATGCCTAGAGAGCTTCAGTTATGATTTGAAGCTGTTAAAAAGAGAACAGAAAACAGACCACACACACACACACACACACACACACACACACACACACACACACACACACACACACACACACACACACACACACACACACACACACACACACACACACACACACACACACACACACCACAAAGTAGTTTTGGTTTTATTGGCTCAGATTGAGAGAAAACTCAGAGGTGAATCATGGAAGGAGATGCTGGCTCTGATTCTGGAAGCAGATTTACTGTAAATTTTGTTGAAATGAAGAACTGACTGTTCATCAACATAAACTTTGAATAATTAAACATCCTTTAAGAATTAATTTATTGTCATTATTTCCATCTTGTCAGTTTTGTGTGTCTGATTGTTAGTGTAACTCATGAATACCCCTGAGCCTCAGCTGCTGTTGGGATGAACAGTAAGAATATCAATTTGTAATGATTTGTCATCAAAATGAGGAACTAAACATCCAGTTATTGGCTGAATCATCTGCTGAACACAGTTTAGACTCCATTATATCTTGATCTTCTCATTGTGTTTTATTTACATTCCAGTCTTCCTCCTTGTTTTTGGATTGACACATTTGTGACATCAACTCTTGATTGACAGATCA
>NW_027210965.1:127500-177500 GCF_029030835.1 Brachyistius frenatus
CCGGAACACAAGTACAACATCTGGAACACAGGTGCAACATCTGGAACACAAGTAGAAACATCTGGAACACACGAACAACATCTGGAACACATGAACAACATCTGGAACACAAAAACAACATCTGGAACACACAAACAACATCTGGAACACACAAACAACATATGGAACACAAGTACAACATCTGGAACACACGAACAACATCTGGAACACAAGTACAACATCTGGAACACCAGTAAAACATCTGGAACACAAGTACAACATCTGGAACACAAGTACAACATCTGGAACACAGCATAATGACAGAATGTGTGCTAGCGCTAGCAGAGCTAGCAGAGATGGGCGATAACAACAGGCCAGACAGAAGATGAAATAAACTTCCGTACCAGCAGGTTCCGTGTTTATTCATTACATAGTGGAATGTGTTGAGAACAAAATAACATAAGAATGATCAATGGAAATCAAAATCATTATCCATGGAGGTCTGGATTCAGAATCATACTCCAAATAAAAGTGGAAAAATCAGATCACAGGCTGATCCAACTTCTGTGGAGATTCCTGAAGACAAGTCCAAATGAGTCTCAGTAGTGTGTGTGTCCTCCACGTGCCTGTATCACTCCCTACAACGCCTGGGCATGCTCCTGATGAGACCACGGATGTTCTCCTGAGGGATCTCCTCCCAGACCCGGATCAAAGCATCGGTCCACTCCCGGACAGTCTGCGGTGGACGTGGCGTCGGCGGACGGAACGAGACACGATGTCCCGGATGTGCTGGATTGGATTCAGGTCTGGGGAACGGGCGGGCCGGTCCGGAGCGTCGACGCCATCATCGTGAAGGAACTGCTGACACACTCCAGCCACATGAGGCCGAGCATTGTCCTGCATCAGAAGAACCCAGGACCCGCTGCACCAGCAGATGGTCTTCAACGGGTCTGAGGATCTCATCCCGGGACCTAATGGCAGTCAGGGTACCTCTGGCTAGCACACGGAGGGCTGCGCTGCCCTCCGAAGAAACGCCTCCCCAGACCATTGCTGACCCGCCGCCGAACCGGTCCCGCTGGAGGATGTTGCAGGCAGCAGAACGTTCTCCACGGCGTCTCCAGACTCCGTCACGTCTGTCACATGTGCTCAGTGTGAACCTGCTCTCATCCGTGAAGACCGCAGGGCGCCGACGGAGAAGCTGCCGATCTCGGTGTTCTCCGGTAAAGTCCGGTCTCCCCGCACGGTGTCGGGCTGTAAGCACAGACCCCACTTGTGGACGTCGGGTCCTCGTACCGCCCTCATGGAGTCTGTTTCTGACAGTTTGAGCAGAAACATGCACATTAGTGGCCTGCTGGAGGTCATTTTGTAGGACTCTGGCAGCGCTCCTCCTGCTCCTCCTTGCACAAAGGAGCAGATAGCAGTCCCGCTGCCGGGTTGTTGTCCTCCTACGGCCCCCTCCACGTCTCCTGGTGGACCGGCCCGTCTCCCGGTATGTCCTCCGTGCTCTTGACACTGTGCTGACAGACACAGCAAACCTTCTTGCCACAGCGTGCATTGATGTGCCATCCTGGATGAGCTGCACTACCTGAACAACTTCTGTGGGTTGGAGACACCTCATGCTCCCTCTAGTGGTGAGGACACTGGCAAAATGCAAAAGGGACCAACAATCATCCAGAAAGGATGAGGACAGAGAAACGGTCTGTGGTCACCACCTGCAGAACCGTTCCTTTATAGGGTTGTCTTGATAATTGCCTCATTTCCACCTGTTGTCTGTTCCATTTGCACAACAGCAGGTGAAACTGATCCTCAATCAGTGTTGATCCTAACTGGACAGCTTGATTTCACAGAAGTGGGATTGATTGGAGTTACATTGAGTTGTTTAAGTGTTCCCTTTATTTTTTGGAGCAGTGTATATTATGTAATACATAATACATAATATTTTATATATAATATGTAACATAATATGTAATACAGTGAACCCTCGTTTTTCGCGGGGGTTACGTTCCAAATAGAAACCGTAATAGGCGAAATCCGTGAAGTAGTAACCTTTATTTTACAATTGAAATAGATAGAACTGGACATTAAATATATCTACGTTACATATAGTCGTAATGTGATTTCAATGCACGATGCAAATCCGTGAAGCAGCGAGACCGTGAAAGGTGAACCGCGTTATAGCGAGGGTTCACTGTATATGGTATATAATATATACGATATAATGCATAATATATAATATATAATATGTAATATCTCAGAACTCAGAACCCCCCACACCAGGATCAGGTCCTGGCGCTTCAACCTGCTGCATCCTGGTGAGAACCGTCCATTGAGAATTGTTTCCATTCGATCCATCCTATTGGGCGTAGATATGACATTACATTACATTACATTTCATTTATCTGACTCTTCTATCCAAAGCGACTTACAATAAGTTCATTTCAACCATGAGGGTACAAAACCAGAACAACAAGAATCAAGAAAATACAATTTCTTCAAGAAAGCCAAGTAGACCTCGGGTTAATGTTAACCAATCAGCACGCAGCTAAACCGGCGACACTCTGCCACCACTGCTGCCTTCAGTGTCCTCCAAAGAGTTTCTAAATGAGTACAGAATATTAATTAAATATCTTTGATGAACTCCAGAAGCCTGACGAGGTTCTGACCATTTATTGTGCGCTGGATGTTCAGTGCTTTTTTCCGGTTGACCAGAGTTGAAAAATATCAACACTGTACTCGTCACTGTCACCAGTCATCCAATCACAGTGAAGGAGGGGCGGGGAAAATGCATTTAACCACCGACACTGGTCTCTGATTGGTACAAAGAAAACTGAAGCTGTGAGAGCCAGTCGGAGCAGAAACGCTAACTGCAGCTTGTTTGCTTCAGGACAGCTGGTTTGTCCATTTGTCTTCTCTACGTGACCTGCAGCACATTAATCCTGTTCTCCGGTCCATTTCACAGAATGTTAGAAATGCACGTCATGATTTGGCAAACAAGAAAATAATCAGTACACAGACTGAACACTGGACTCTTTATGAAGAACAGTTGTGTTTGTGTTGGGTTTATTTTTTGTGGACAAAAATGTGATGCGTTTTATCAAAATTCATATTTTTTTATTTGATTTCGGCCTCATTTCATTGAGAAAAAAAGGTTTATTTTCAGTTAGTTTGTGTGAACAAATTGAACTTTGTGCTCCAGACGCTGCAAACAACTGCAGTACAAATACTGATCACAGCACCAACAGCCAGCAATAAGATGTCCTTCATAATGTGAACGTGTTCATACTAATCAGAGGAGAATGTAACAACACAAACAGGTGTGTGTGACATAGTATTGTGTTTTCATTCTTGTAAATTGTGTTCATAAGCTCCGCCTCCTCAACCTGCATCCCTGCTGGTTGGTTTCATTTCTCCTCCTTTTGATGAGAATTTAGTGAAACATGATGGTTTCATTTCTGTAACCTCTAAGCTTGTTTTTATAATTCAACATTTTAATTAGCTCAGAGATTAATGAGCTGTCAACCTGTCATGTGAAGTTGATCATGACATACTTCTGTTTTTAACAGCAAATGGTAAATGGTCTGTACTTGTATAATTTTATCACCTTCTGGTCTCAAGGCGCTTTTACATGGTTTTCCATTCACCCATTAATGAGACAGATCACCATGCAAGGTGCTGCCATCAGGAGAACATTCACACACCGATGGTTCAACATCAGGAGAACATTCACACACCGATGGTTCAACATCAGGAGAACATTCACACACCGATGGTTCAACATCAGGAGAACATTCACACACCGATGGTTCACCATCGGGAGCAACTTAGGGTTCAGTGCTCGGGGGCACTTGGGGCGGGGGGGGGGGGGGGGGCTGGGGATTGAGCCACCAACCTTCTGATTAGTGTGCAACCCACTCTACCGTCTGAGCCACAGCCTCCCCAAATGTCAAAACAGCACAGATGATGTTTGCAGGAACACTTTCACTGGATGAGTGACTTCAGTCTAGTTTTGAGTAGAGGAGGATGTCAAACATTTACAAAGACCAGTTCATGGTTTCCTGTATTTATTGCTCATTAAATGTGGTGTGGTCACGTGTAGACAAAAACAATGAACTGTTACAACCGTCTCCAAACAGCCGTTAAAGTCTCAGTGCTGCTTGTTGAAGGCAGGTGAACCTTTGCATTGAAGAACCAGCTGAACAGGAATCACCTCATAGCAGCTGCAGATGAAACCTGCAGAACGGTCAGAACTGAGGTCCACGTGCTGCTGTGTGCTTTGTTCTATGTGATGAAGATGAAGCGACAATAAAAGGAGATTTAAGAAGATAAAAGCAGCACGATGCTGTGAGGCAGGACATATTTTAGAGACGCACATCTGGAACACGAACAGAATGACGAGAAGTTTTCTCACAAACTAAGTTGAACTTCACTCACACTACTCCGCTCCTCCTCCTTCCCCTCCTCTACATCCAGGACATGCCCAGCCCGTTCACTCCGCTCCTCCTCCTCCTTTATCTTGAACAGTAGAACTTTAGTATCTCAAAATAGAACTTACTGATAGAACTTTGTAGTTTGGCTTTCTTGAAGAAATTGTATTTTCTTGATTCTTGTTGTTCTGGTTTTGTACCCTCATGGTTGAAATGAACTGATTGTAAGTCTTTGGATAAAAGAGTCAGATAAATGTAATGTAATGTAATAATGTAATGTAATATAACTGGTTTTATTAACTTGAGACAGTTAGTTGTGAGTTATACTGTGATTGGTCTGGTGTGTGTGGTCTTTGGTCTTGTTGCTGAGTAGACTGGAAGCAGCGGGTTCCTCATCACGGACAGATGCAGCACACTCTGTGATCTTTGAAAGCGTATATAAAGATATTTTTCAGCTATTGTTCTTGTTGCTGAAGCTGCCACCGTCTGCAGCTTCCTGCATGTCAGCAGTTATTAGACTTCTGAGATCTGTTTTGTCGTGATGAAATGTTCTTATCATTCTCTGACCCACACCTCTGTTCTCATCTCATTCACGTCCTATGACTCCAATCTACACTGGTATGTTTGTATGATTTCATTAATATGGACAGGAACACAGTAATTATTAGTGTTTTACTGCAAATAGTGTGAATGCAGGTCATTCTGAAGGGTTTCCTCACCTCTCTCAGACCACCTGGAACCACACGTCCGTTCCAGACTGATGTTCTTCACCATAAATCTCTGTTAGTGCTTCCCTGACCCGTCATCTCCTCTATGTTTCCTCTGCGTACCGGAGATCTCTGCAGCTCCTCTTTGAGCTCTCCCTCCTCCTCAGTTGTCAGCTCTTTGTGATGCTTCCGCTGATCAATGCAGGCGTGTCAGTAACTGTGTTAACAGAGATGAAAGCTGCGGCGAGCGGAGCTTCACGCATCGAGCAGGTTCAGGAGTTCACAGGCAGCGCTGAGCTGTAGTGATGCTGCTGCTGTCAGTCAGCGTGCGTGAACCCTGCAGATCAGAGGAAACCTGAAGACTGATCACACTGTTTGATCACAGCCCAGCAGCATGAGCTCCACCGCATCCTGGACAGCTGCTGCATCCACCTGACGGAAAGGTGGTCCACAGGTGGGTTCGTTTTATACACCTCTTGCACTCTGTAACAACTACAGACTGGATATAAAACTACAGAATGGATAAAACAACTACAGAATGGATAAAAAACTACAGACTGGATAGAAAACTACAGACTGGATATAAAACGACAGAATGGATATAAAACTACAGTCTGGATATAAAACTACAGACTGGATATAAAACTACAGACTTGCTATACAACTACAGACTGGATATAAAACGACAGAATGGATATAAAACACAGAATGGATATAAAACTACAGACTGGATATAAAACACAGACTGGATATAAAACTACAGACTGGATATAAAACACAGACTGGATATAAAACTACAGACTGGATATAAAACTACAGACTGGATATAAAACACAGACTGGATATAAAACACTGACTGGATATAAAACTACAGACTGGATATAAAACCATACTGGATATAAAACTACAGACTGGATATAAAACAGACTGGATATAAAACTACAGACTGGATATAAAACACATATCCACCGCTGGCTCCTCCCCCAGCTCATCCAAATATGGTCACTTCCTGCTCCAAACCACTCCAAACTAACAAGATGGTGACGGACAGAACCTGAACTGGAGGATTCATAATGTTCACAAACCAACGATGACATCACGGATGGATGATGACATCACTGATGGTTGATGACATCACTGATGGTCGCTGGTTTGTTACAACAGATATGTGCAGTAACATGCAAGGAGATGCACACATGAAGACCAGCTGGTTAGTGAGGAGGAGTCTGCAATGTTACTTCAGTTCATTTCCTGTCAACAAGCATCGAGTGCTCCATCACAGCATTTTTTAACCAGCTCTGACGAAGGTTTTCTAAATCCTGTTAATCTCATTATCCTGACCAACTACTGGGATTTGGGAAACCACCAACATGCTTCAGAGATGTCCAACAGGTCAAGACAAAGTCAGACAATGAGACAGGTTGGAGACAAACCGCCTGCTTATTAATACTTTGGAAGAGAAGAGATAAATTACAACCCTCACAGCGTACAGAGCAGCTTCCTGCTTCGACCTTTGACCTGCAGGCCCAGGGGTCAGAACTATTTCCTCAAATCTGGAACCAGTAAAATTTGTACCAAAGCCAAATCCATCATGGATTTTATTCTCTATGTATGATTAACTCTCTTTTGGCCATTTGGCAGCAGCAGAAACAACTGACATGTCGTCACTGTTTAAGATGAAAGTTAGAATGTTAATTTACACATCCGGTGGTCTTGGAGCATCATTATCCTTCATTTGGAGTCCAGCTCGTATCCTCCTGAGGAAAGTAAGGACAATATTCATTCTTTGTTTCACTCCTGGCAGACATATCAGGCGCTGTAGCTCTAAATGCTATGCCTGGGTCACCATGTACACTGTCACAACGGCTTCGTAGAGCTTTTCCTGCTGTAGTTGAGAACAACTCGATGAGAGCCCAGAGACACAAGCTGAACATTACAGGTGTTTTCCTACAGCTTATCCTTGAGCTGAAAGACTGTGTGAAGCAGAGACCTGAACCTACAGAAATATATGTGAGTCACATATATTTCTGTAGGTTCATCACAACGAGCCGCATCTTTCACGCCGTTTTCCTGTCGCTGTTCAAGACATAATAATATGATAAACTAGCTATTACAGCTGCTTTTGATGATATATTCAGGTTTTGGAGCAACATATGCTGCCATCCAGACAACGTCTCTTTCAGGGAAGGTCTTGTTTATTTCAGCAGAACAACGTCCAACCACATTCTGCACGTATTCCAACAGCATGGTTCTCTAGTAGAAGAGTCCTCTGATAAACTGGCCTCCTGCAGTCCAGACCTGTCAATCATTGAAAACATCTGGAGCATCAGGACATGAACAATACAACAAAGGAGACCCTGAACAGTTGAGCAGCTGAAATCCTCTATCAGGCAAGAATGGGACCACATTTCACTTTCAAAACTCCAGAAACTGGTCTCCTCAGTTCCCAAAGGTTTCCAGAGTGTTGTTAAAAGAAGAGTTGATGCAGCTCAGTGGTGAACATGATCCTGGAACAACTTTATAGAGACGTGTTGCTGACATCACATTCAAAATGAGATTATATTTTTATAAAAAAATAAAATATCTCAGTTTCTACATTTGATACGTTGTCTTTGGTCTATTTTCTATTAAATAGGAGTTTATTTACAGAATGTGATGATTTGTAAATCATCACATTCTGTTTTTACAGTTTTTCTGAATCACTAAAACACTAAACCCCATCATCTGAACCAAACACTCTGCAGCCTGAACCCATTTATTCAATCTCAAACTCTTTTGGCAAAAACCACAAACTATTTTCACAGTTAGACTCAGTCAGCAGATCTCATCGAGTCTTTTTGGAGAACACGAAACACATTTCATCACATTCAGTAATTATTTACATTAAAGTGTCACTGCTGTTTTGGAAACAGATTTGTGTTTGAGTTCTTAGCTCCGCTGTGAAAACAACACTTATAATGTTCATAAATTCTGTCACACACATTCAAATACACACATTATTACAGCTATGCAGCTCTAATAAGCTGTAATTCTTTTTGAATATTTCTGTATACAATGTGTTGCACACACACCAAAACTATTTCCAGTGTGCCCTGTGGTGAGTTGTGTGGACAAGATGTGGAGAAGGACGACGTCTCCAACACTAAGTTTGTGGTCAACCTTTGTTTCTGGATGAGAGACAGATAATTGACTTTTCAAACTTCAGGCCTGCAGTCACATCCAACTAGCTGCTCAACTGTTTTGATGCAGCTCCAGAAAATTGTGTGTGACAGGTTCATTTTCATATAATTGGTTTTAGCGCATAGGACACACACACACACACACACACACACACACACACACACACACACACACACACACACACACACACACACACACACACACACACACACACACACACACACACACACACACACACACACACACACACACACACACACGCACACACCCCTCTTCCCCTCTGTCCGTGTGTCCATGACCTCTGTTCTCCTCATCAGAGGTCACTGTTTTATATTTCTATATTCTTTCTACTATATGATGAACCTGTTCTGTTTATTTAATCGTCCTCTCTGCTCGTTTCCAGCTTGTAGAATCACAACAGTCCCAATAACAGAGACTTCACTTTATGCCAGCTGTTCTTGGATCAGCTGGACTTTGGTGACTTCATGATCCGGTCTTCACCAGGTGCGGTATGGATGACTGAGGGTTCGAGGGTATGAGTGACAGGAAGTAGAAGGAGACGAGTCTGCAGCCACACCAGCTGATCTTTGACTTCCACTGTAAGTTTAAATCAACAGTTTGAAAAGAAGTAACTCCACCTGACATCCTCCCATCCCTTAATGGGCTGTCCCAGAAAGCTATGTAACTCCGCCCCTTTGGCCTGCAGAGCCTCTGTTCCCTTCAAACACACGGACAGGGAGGCTTTGTAGGTGGAAATGAACCTTTAATTCCACCTGTTGTTTCATTTTATTTGTTTCATGTTACTAACTGTCTTTATTATGACGTTAGAGTCCTGTTTTGTTAGTGGAGGCATTAATTATGTAAGTTAAGCTTTGTTCATCTCATCTACTTACTCATCCCGAAATTTGTTCATGCTGACATTTGATTTGATATTTCATGTATTTTTTTTGTCTTTATGTTTTTGTTACTTCCTTTCATGTTTAGAATAAATCATCCATTCATTCGTCTGTTGAACCTAAAGTGGAACCAAGAAATAGTTGGACGAGCTTTTGGATCCCGTTTTTAAATGTGAAACACCAAATCAGATGTTCAGTGAACCAACAGCACCATCTTCACTATGAACCATCTGAAACAAACTTTATAGTTTAAAATAAGTTATAAATAAATACAAATATTTTAAATATTTAAATATTAAATTATATTTGAATAAAAATAAATATAAAATCAGCTCCTGAGTTCATGTGTTGATCACAGCTAATTTGCGGGAAAGGCGTCGGCGTCTGACTCTGCTCTCCCCATGCTCTAACTGCACTGGGATGTTCTCCATGGCAACCGCAACTGTGGATGACTCACTTCCTGTCCTTGTTGAGAAGAGGAAGATGAACCGGTAGGATTTTGTCTCTGATATAAAATGAATGTACCTCTGCGTGTTCTTCTACCTAATGCATGTGATGTCAGAGCTACAGGCCTTTGACTCCGCCCACTCTGGCCTGGTCAAACAGGATGTACTGGGCAGCTTTATGTTTCCCATGAACCGTCTCTCCTTCGTGAGCTGACCAGTTGGTAGAGAATAAATATTTGATTTATTTAGTTTTTGCCTCCACCTTGTCAGTCAGTTCTCATCATGTTTAATTCACCTTAAAGTGTTTTTCTTCCATCACCACAGTCACAACACACAGGAAGTGCTTTTCCTCCCACGGGTTAGTTTCCCAGGAACTTACAGTGAGTTTTCTCTGGACCCCTTCCTAACCGGACCAGTGATGATATGTTCAGCCGTACGTCTTCACTTCACCGCTGGTTGTCGAGGTGGTGTCCCGCTAACAACGTGGGCTTCATTAACAACTGGAATACTTTCTGGGGGAAACCTGGTCTGATCCGGAGAGACGGCATCCATCCTACTTTGGATGGTGCAGCTCTTCTTTCTAGAAACATGGCCGTGTCTCTTAACAGCCCTAAAACCTGACATCCAGGGTTGAGGCCAGGACGCAGAGCTGCAGTCTTACAGCTCCTCTGCAGCTTCTTTAGAGCTGTCACTCACCCAAAACCTTCAACATCCTGTAGAGGTTGTGTCTGTACCCAGACCACCGATATTTAAACAACTCAAGAAAAGATCTGTCAATAAAAATGTAATAAAAATGGATCCTACCAAATAAATGGATCAAAGAAATCTGACAATTAAAAGCGGACTATTAAATATCAGCTCTCTCTCATCTAAATCTCTGTTAGTAAATGACTTGATAACTGATCATCAGATTGATTTGCTCTGTCTCACAGAGACCTGGCTGCAACAGGAAGAATATGGTAGGATTAATGAAGCAACTCCTCCTAGTCAAATTAATTATCATATTCCTAGAGATTAAGGAGGAGGAGGAGGAGGAGGAGGAGTGGCAGCAATCTTCCACTCAAGTTGATCAATTAATCCAAAGCCTAAACTTAGTTCTAAATCATTTGAGAGTCTGACTCTTAGTCTTTCACCCAAACTGGAAAGCAGAGAAACGGATTGTATTGTTGTTGTTTATCTCCCACCTGGTCCTTATTCAGAGTTTCTAACTGAATTCTGACTTTTGATCAGATTTAGTGCTGAGTTCAGATAAAGTGATGATAGTGGGAGACTTTAACATTCATGTTGACGTGGACAACGACAGCCTCAGTTCTACTTTCAGCTCATGAAGGGAGGCACGGTGGCATTGTCGCCTCACAGCAAAAAGGTTCCAGGTTCGAATCTGGTCCTGGGCCTTTCTGTGTGGAGTTTGCATGTTCTCCCTGTGCTTGCGTGGGTTCTCTCCGGGTTCTCCGGCTTCCTCCCATCATCCAAAAACATGCACCTCAGGTCAGGTTACCTGGCGCCGTGCTAGTGGCAGCCTGCTGCAGCATCTACCCCCTGAGAGCCCCCCTGCTGTAGTGAAGACATTTCCCCTCGGGGATTAATAAAATAAAAAAACATTATTATATTCTATAGGCTTTTCTCAGAATGTAAATAAACCCCGTCACCGTGGTAACCACACCCTCCATCTGTTTCTGTCATATGGGATGGAAACTGAAAATGTAATAGTATTTCCTCCAAACCCTGTTTTGTCGGACCACTTCTTATTAACATCTGAAGTTACATTAATGGACGACACAGCATGTGGGAATAAATCCCACTACAGTAGATGTCTGTCAGATGATGCCGTGTCCAAGTTTAAGGAAGCAGTTACATGTTTATCCTCTTCGATGCCGTGTGTTAAAGCAGTGGAAGACATCTACGTTGATCTTAGTCCCACACAAGTGGATCATCTGGTAGAAAACACTGCAGTATCTCTGCTACAACTCTAGATGATGTCGCCCCTCTGAAGAAGAGAGTCATGAACCAGAGGAAGTTGTCTCCATGGTACAACTCAAAATTACGCTCTGCTAGGCAGCGACTAGAAAGATGGAAAGGAAATGGAGTTCCACTAATTTAGAAGAATTTCACCTGCCTGGAAGGATAGTCTAATATTATGTAAGAAAGCTCTTCGTAAGGCCAGAACTTTATATTATTCATCATTAATAGAGGACAACAAGAACAACCCCAGGTTTCTTTTCAGCACTGTAGCAGGCTGACAAAGAGTCCCAGTTCTGTTGAGCCCTCTATTCCTTCAGCTCTCAGCAGTAATGACTTCATTAACTTCTTTACTAATAAAATTCTTACTATCAGGGAGAGAATCGGGCCGACCCTTCCTGACACCATCACTGATGTGATGTTAAGTACAGCAGCCCTGAAAGCAACTGTAGGACCAGATGTAAACTTGGAACATTTCTCTCCTGTTGAGCTCTCTGAGTTAACTAGAATTATTTCTTCATCTGGATCCTCTAGCTGTCTGTTAGATCTCATCCCAACTAAACTTTTGAAGGAAGTCTTCCTTTTAATTAATACTTCCATATTAGATCAGATCAACCTATCTATTGTAACCGGCTATGTACCGCAGGCTTTTAAAGTGGCTGTAATTAAACCTTTACTTAAAAAGCCAACTCTTGATCAGCTGTTTTAGGAAACTACAGACCAATTTACAACCTGACGTTTATTTCTAAAATCCTTGAAAAAGTTGTTGCAAATCAACTTTGTGATCATTTACAAAGGAATGATCTGTTTGAAGATGTTCAGTCTTTAGAGTTCATCATAGCACAGAAACAGCTCTGGTGAAAGTTACTAATGACCTTTTGTTAGCCTCAGATAATGGACTCGTCTCTGTACTTGTTCTTCTGGACCTCAGTGCTGCTTTTGATACGATTGATCATACGATCTTATTACAGAGACTAGAAGATGTTACGAGGATTAAAGGAACTACATTAGACTGGTTCAAATCCTACTTATCAGATAGATTCCAGTTTGTCCATGTCAACAATGAGTCTTCCAGACAAACAAGAGTTAGTTATGGAGTTCCACAAGGCTCAGTGTTAGGCCCAATACATTTACTTTGTACATGCTTCCATTAGGAGATGTCATCAGGAAGCACTGCATCAACTTCCATTGTTATGCAGATGACACTCAGCTATATCTTTCTATAAAACCAGATGAAACTAATCAGTTAGTAAAACTTGAAGCCTGTCTAAAAGACATAAAGTCCTGGATGACCAAAAACTTCCTGCTTCTAAATTCAGACAAAACAGAAGTTCTTGTACTTGGTCCTAAACACCTCAGAAACTCTTTCTGTAATCACTTAGTTACTCCAGATGACGTTGTCTTGGCCTCCAGCAAAACTGTGAGGAACCTTGGAGTCATCTTTGATGAGGATTTGTCCTTTAGACACCATATAAAGCAAATTTCCAGAACTGCCTTCTTTCATCTACGTAATATTAATAAAATCAGGAAAATCCTTCCTCAGTGTGACGCAGAAAAACTCATTCATGTGTTTGTTATTTCTAGACTAGATTATTGTAATTCCTTGTTGTTAGGATGTCCAAATTACTCATTAAAAACCTGCAGCTGATCCAAAATGCTGCAGCAAGAGTACTGACGGGATTTAACAAGAGAGATCATATTTCTCCAGTTTTAGCTTCTCTTCACTGGCTTCCTGTGAAATCAAGAATAGAATTTAAAATTCTCTTGATGACTTACAAAGCTCTACATGACCAGGCTCCATCATATCTTAGAGATCTTATAGAACCATATAATCCCAGCAGAGCACTTCTCTCCCAGTACGCTGGTCTACTTGTGGTTCCTAGAGTTTCCAGAAGTAGAATGGGAGGCGGAGCTTCAGTTTTCAGGCTCCTCCCCTGTGGAACCAGCTCCCAGTTTGTATTGGAGGGGCAGAAACCCTCTCTAGCTTTAAGATTAGACTCAAAACGTTCCTTTTTGATAAAGCCTATAGTTAGGGCTGGCTCAGGTAGACCTGAACCAACCCTTAGTTATGCTGCTATAGGCTGAGGCTGCTGGGGGACCTCGTTACATGCTGAGCTTCTTTTCTTTCCTCCTACTCTTTAACTGACTCATACCTCACCATCTTTTTCTCTCCCATAGTTTCTTCTTATTATCTGTTGTCTCCATTCAGTTCCTTCACTCGTGTAGTTTCTGTTCTTTCTTTTCCAGATGTCCCGTCATGGAGCTGCATGTCTCTGCTCTGTGATTGTCGTCTCCACCAACAGTTCTTCTCTTGTATGTCTATGCTGTCCTTTTCTCTCTCTGCTCTCCTCTCACACCAACTGGTCGAGGCAGATGCTCCGCCCACCTCTGAGCCTGGTTCTGTTAACAGATGCTCCGCCCACCTCTGATCCTCGTTCTGTTAACAGATGCTCCACCCACCTCTGATCCTGGTTCTGTTGGAGGTTTCTTCCTGTTAAAGAGGAGTTTTTTTTTCTCCCTCCTAGCTTATATGGGAATTGTTGAATTGTTGAATTGTTGGTTTCTCTGTATAATATTGTAAAGTTCTGCTGTAAAGACTTTAACGTGTTAAGTGCCATGAAATAACCTGTGTTGTGATTTGGCGCTATATAAATAAAATTGAATTGAATTGAATTCACACCAAAGTGACGTTTGTAGAACCACCAGTTAACCTGGTAGCATGTTTCTGGATGGTGGGAGGAAGCTGGAGAACCGAGAGAACCCATCCAGGCACACGGAGAACATGCAGACTCACACAGGAAGGCCCAGGCCGGGATTGGAACCCAGAACCTTTTTGCTGTGAGGCGAAAATGCTAACCACTGCACTGCCCTGATAGGTGACGACAGATTCTATTATTTTAAACTCTCTGCGTCTCTTCAGAGATCAACAGTTTATTCATATAACACATTTATTTCAAAGTGTTGACCGAAGACAGTCAGCTGATCGTGAACAGTAAAATTTGTGTTGAAGTTCTGATCTCTATAACTCATCTATAATAGATGAGATCCAGTGGTGTGTTGAATTCTTTACTGAGAGACAGTTTCAAGCAGCTGCTTGAAACTTATTAGCTAATAAAGTGCAGAAATTTCACTGGTGGGAGAAAAGTAAAAACTGAGAGAGGCTGTTATTTCTCACTCTTTATTTTGCAGACGTCTTTTTTTAAACTCAGCATGCCATGCTGCGCTCTCACAATTGAGGCACAAACATACTAACATGGCAAACATTCATTAAAAGAGCAGTGGATCTGCTAGAGAGTGAAAGATAATATGAGAAAGAGGTGTTGGGGCTGTGCAGACTAGATGTGAAGAGGAGTTTCAGGATGTGGGATTCATGTGAAGTCAATGCAAAGATGGTAAGTCTGTGAAAATCCTCCAGAAAGATGCATCGACAAGAGTTCAGTCCAAATTTTTATGAATAAATCCATATCCTGTCAGGGAGCTGCAGAATTCAGAAGGTTCAGACACAAGAAGAAGGTCGTGGAATCAGTGGCATTATCAACACACAGAAACAAATAGAAACACAGTAACACACAGAAACACACAGTAACACACACAGAAACACAGTAACACACAGAAACACACAGTAACACACACAGAAACACACAGTAACACACACAGAAACACAGTAACACACAGAAACACACAGTAACACACACAGAAACACAGTAACACACAGAAACACACAGTAACACACACAGAAACACAGTAACACACAGAAACACAGTAACACACAGAAACACAGAGTAACACACACAGAAACACGCAGTAACACACACAGAAACACAGTAACACACAGAAACACACAGAAACACAGTAACACACAGAAACACAGTAACACACAGAAACACACAGAAACACAGTAACACACAGAAACACAGTAACACACACAGAAACACAGTAACACAGAAACACACAGTAACACACACAGAAACACAGTAACACAGAAACACACAGTAACACACACAGAAACACGCAGTAACACACACAGAAACACAGTAACACACAGAAACACACAGAAACACAGTAACACACAGAAACACAGTAACACACAGAAACACACCGAAACACAGTAACACACAGAAACACACAGAAACACAGTAACACACAGAAACACAGTAACACACACAGAAACACAGTAACACAGAAACACACAGTAACACACACAGAAACACGCACAGTAACACGCACAGTAACACGCACAGAAACACGCACAGAAACACGCACAGAAACACAGAAACACAAATACACACAGTAACACACACAGCAACACACACAGAAACACGCACAGTAACACGCACAGAAACACGCACAGAAACACAGTAACACAAATACACACAGTAACACACACAGAAACACTAAAAGAAACACAGTAACACAGAAACACACAGTAACACACACAGTAACACACACAGAAACACACACAGAAACACAGTAACACAGAAACACACAGTAACACACACAGAAACACACAGTAACACACACAGAAACACAGTAACACGCACAGAAACACGCACAGAAACACGCACAGTAACACGCACAGTAACACACACAGAAACACAGTAACACAGAAACACACAGTAACACGTACAGAAACACGTACAGAAACACGTACAGAAACACGCACAGAAACACGCACAGAAACACGCACAGAAACACACACAGAAACACACACAGAAACACAGTAACACAGAAACACACAGTAACACACACAGTAACACACACAGAAACACGCACAGTAACACGCACAATAACACACACATTAACACACACAGAAACACAGTAACACAGAAACACACAGTAACACACACAGTAACACACACAGAAACACGCACAGTAACACGCACAATAACACACACAGTAACACACACAGAAACACAGTAACACAGAAACACACAGTAACACACACAGTAACACGCACAGTAACACACACAGAAACATGCACAGTAACACGCACAGAAACACGCACAGAAACACGCACAGAAACACGCACAGAAACACAGAAACACAAATACACACAGTAACACACACAGCAACACACACAGAAACACGCACAGTAACACGCACAGAAACACGCACAGAAACACGCACAGAAACACAGTAACACAAATACACACAGTAACACACACAGTAACACGCACAGAAACACGCACAGAAACACAGTAACACAAATACACACAGTAACACACACAGAAACACACACAGTAACACACACACAGTAACACACACAGTAACACACACAGAAACACACACAGAAACACACACAGAAACACACAGTAACACACACACACACAGTAACACACACAGAAACACAGTAACACGCACAGAAACACGCACAGAAACACGCACAGTAACACGCACAGTAACACACACAGAAACACAGTAACACAGAAACACACAGTAACACGTACAGAAACACGCACAGAAACACGTACAGAAACACGCACAGAAACACGCACAGAAACACACACAGAAACACGCACAGAAACACACACAGAAACACACACAGAAACACAGTAACACAGAAACACACACACGTACAGAAACACGTACAGAAACACGTACAGAAACACGCACAGAAACACGCACAGAAACACACACAGAAACACGCACAGAAACACACACAGAAACACACACAGAAACACAGTAACACAGAAACACACAGTAACACGTACAGAAACACGTACAGAAACACGTACAGAAACACGCACAGAAACACGCACAGAAACACGCACAGAAACACACACAGAAACACACACAGAAACACAGTAACACAGAAACACACAGTAACACACACAGTAACACACACAGAAACACGCACAGTAACACGCACAATAACACACACATTAACACACACAGAAACACAGTAACACAGAAACACACAGTAACACACACAGTAACACACACAGAAACACGCACAGTAACACGCACAATAACACACACAGTAACACACACAGAAACACAGTAACACAGAAACACACAGTAACACACACAGTAACACGCACAGTAACACACACAGAAACATGCACAGTAACACGCACAGAAACACGCACAGAAACACGCACAGAAACACGCACAGAAACACAGAAACACAAATACACACAGTAACACACACAGCAACACACACAGAAACACGCACAGTAACACGCACAGAAACACGCACAGAAACACGCACAGAAACACAGTAACACAAATACACACAGTAACACACACAGTAACACGCACAGAAACACGCACAGAAACACGCACAGAAACACGCACAGAAACACAGTAACACAAATACACACAGTAACACACACAGAAACACTAAAAGAAACACAGTAACACACACAGTAACACACACAGAAACACACACAGAAACACAGTAACACAGAAACACACAGTAACACACACAGTAACACACACAGAAACACACACAGAAACACACAGTAACACACACAGAAACACAGAAACACAGTAACACGCACAGAAACACGCACAGTAACACGCATAGTAACACGCACAGTAACACGCACAGAAACACGCACAGAAACACGCACAGTAACACGCACAGTAACACAGTAACACAGAAACACACAGTAACACGCACAGAAACACGCACAGAAACACAGAAACACAGAAACACGTACAGAAACACGCACAGAAATACGCACAGAAACACGTACAGAAACACGTACAGAAACACGCACACGCGCAGAAACACGTACAGAAACACGCGCAGAAACACGCGCAGTAACACGCGCAGAAACACGCGCAGTAACACGCGCAGTAACACGCGCAGAAACACGCGCAGAAACACAGAAACACACAGTAACACACACAGAAACACACACAGAAACAGACACAGAAACACACACTAACACACAGAAACACAGTAACACAGAAACACACTCAGAAACACACACATAAACACAGTAACACAGAAACACACACTGACACACAGAAACACGCACAGAAACACGCACAGTAACACGCACAGTAACACACACAGTAACACAGAAACACACACTAACACACACAGTAACACACGCAGAAACACGCAAAGTAACACGCACAGTAACACGCACAGAAACACAGTAACACAGAAACACACACTAACACACACAGTAACACACGCAGAAACACGCAAAGTAACACGCACAGAAACACAGTAACACAGAAACACACAGTAACACACACAGAAACACAGAAACACAGAAACACACAGTAACACACACAGAAACACAGTAACACAGAAACACACAGTAACACACAGAAACACACAGAAACACACAGAAATAGACACAGAAATACACAAAGAAATACAAACTGGGGGGGCAGCATTGGAGCCGGTGACACCAACAGACTTAATAAACTGGTTAAGAAGGCCGGCTCCATCATCGGCTGCAATCTGGACAGTCTGGAAAAGGTGGTGGAGAGGAGGACGATGAGGAAACTATTATCCATATTGGATAATCCTGACCACCCTCTCCACCTGCTGCAGGGACAGAGGAGGACGTTCTCCAAAAGACTCCTCCAGCTGCTGTCACAAGGACAGATACAGGAGATCATTCCTGATACAGGAGATCATTCCAGATAGATGAGATCATTCCTGATACAGGAGATCATTCCAGATACAGGAGATCATTCCTGATAGATGAGTTCATTCTAGATACAGGAGATCATTCCAGATACAGGAGATCATTCCTGATACAGGAGATCATTCCAGATAGATGAGATCATTCCTGATACAGGAGATCATTCCAGATGCAGGAGATCGTTCCTGATACAGGAGATAATTCCTGATTCATCTTCATCCCCTTCACTTTCCCCTATGAACCCCCTGTCTCCCAATCAAGTTGTTACCTTGGTAACCCCCCCCCATCCCATCTCTCATTCTCCAGTGTATTGCTCCAGACCTTCTTCCTTTTCTCACCCATCTCATCACCACTTCTCTGTCAACGGTCTGTTTCCTGAACTCTCTGAAGGAGAGAGTGAACCCTCTCCTGAAGAAACTCAACCCGTCTGAAGTAAACAACTACAGACCGTCTCTCTTCTTCCCTTTCTTTCTAAAACTCTGGAGCGAGCTATCTTTAACCAACTGTCCTCCTATCTCCACCATAATAACCTTCTTGACCACCAGTCTGGTTTCAACAGACCACTCAACAGAGACGGTCCTCCTTCTGTCTCTGAGCAGCTTCACACTGCTAGAGCAGCCTCTCTGTCCTCTGTCCTGATCCTTCTAGACCTTCTGCTGCATTTGACACAGTGAACCACCAGATCCTTCTTTCCTCCTTCAGGACCTCGGTGTCTCAGGCTCTGCTCTCTCCCTGTTCTCATCCTACCTCAACGACCTCACCTACCGGGGAACTTGGAGAGGATCTGTGTCTGAACCTTGTCCTCTCACTACTGGTGTCCCTCAAGGCTCCGTCCTGGGTCCCCTCCTCTTCTCTCTCTACACCGACTCTCTCGGCTCTGTTGTTCACTCGCATGTCTTTTCCTATCACAGCTATGCTGATGACACCCAACTGATCCTCTCTTTTCCCCGATCTGAAACACAGGTAGCAGCATGAATCTCTGCCTGTCTGACTGACATCTCTCAGTGGATGTCCTCACACCACCTGGAAATCAACCTCCACAAGACCGAACTGCTCTTCCTTCCAGGGAAAGACTGTCCCACCCTCGACCTGACTACTACCTTCAACAACTCTGTTATCCCCGACCCTTACTGATAAGAACCTCGGAGACACTCGACAGTCAACTCTCTCTTACTGCCAACATCACTGCAAAAACACGTTCCTGTAGATACATGCTGCAAAACATCAGGAGAATACGTCCTCTTCTCACTCAGAAGGAGGTGCAGGTTCTGGTCCAGGTTATGGTCCAGGACATGGTCCAGGTTCTGGTCCAGGTTCTGGTCCAGGTTCTGGTCATCTCACGTCCTGACTACTGTAACTCCCTCCTGGCAGGTCTACCTGTTAGTACCATCCGACCTCTGCAGGTCATCCAGGATGCAGCAGCTCAACTGGTCTTTAACCTCCCAAAATACACTCACACTACTCCGCTTCTCCTCCTCCTCCTCCTCCTCCTCCTTCACTGGTTACTAGTAGCTGCCCACATCCATTTCCAAACATTGGTACTTGCGTACCGTGCTACGAACAGATCGGGTCCAGTCTACATCCAGGACATGGTCCAACCTTACATCCCAGCCCGTTCACTCCGCTTCTCCTTCTCCTCCTCCTTCTCCTCTTCCTCTGTCCTGGCTCCTGAATGGTAGAATGAGCTCCCCAACGACATCAGGACAGCAGAAACTCTGTACATCTTACACTACACTAGTAAGGTGGCGCTGCGCTAGTGGCAGCCTGTTACAGCCGCTTCCCCCGAGTGTGTTTTGTTTTAAGTAGTTTTCTTTCTTTCTTCTCTCTTCAGAGTTGTTGTTTTCTTCTCTTCACGTGTGTTAAGTTAACGGTCAGACAATGGACCGTAATTTTTCCACTTTTCTGGTTGGGGGCATTGTTATTGTTTACTCTCGTGATCAGCTGATCGCGCTGAGTAGACCTCTACTGCTGCTGCCCGGAGCGAGGCCTGAAATCCTGGACGAACTTCGGAGAAGACGTCGGGGTTACAGAGCTGGAGCTAAACTGAAGGCGAAGAGAAGAAGATATAAACCATCGGTACCGGAGATCTTAATGGGGAACGTGAGGTCGTTGGCCAACAAGACGGATGAGCTCGGCGCGCTGGTAAAGACCCAGAGAGAGTACCGGGAGTGCAGCATCATGTGTTTCACCGAGACGTGGCTGCACTCACATCTCCCGGACCACAGTGCGGCCGTACCGGCTTCAGGACTGTTCGGGGGGACGGAGACGTTGTTCGGAGCGGCAAGAAGAAAGGTGGAGGGATTGAAGTCTATGTGAACGAGAGGTGGTGTAATCCCGACCATGTGTGTGTGAAGGAACGTTTCTGTAGCCCGGACATTGAACTTCTAGCCGTGGGGATGCACCCATATTATTTGCTGAGGGAGTTCACGTCCGCCATTGTTATCGCTGTGTACGTTCCTCCATCAGCTGACGTAGAGGCAGCAGTGGACACCATCCACTCCACTGTGTCCAAACTTCAGACTCAGCATCCTGGTGCATTTTTGTTAGTTACTGGAGACTTTAACCAGTCTGGATAAAGTACTACCAACTTTGCACCAGTATGTGAACTGCCCCACACGGAACAATAAAACTCTGGACTTACTGTATGCTAATGTCATGGATGCATACAGTACTACTGCCCTTCCCCCCCTTGGTAGGTCAGACCACAACCTGGTCCTGCTGACTCCCAAGTATGTTCCTCTGGTACAGAGGCAGCCTGTGACCACCAGGACTGTGAGGAGGTGGACACAGGAGGCTAAAGATGCCCTGCAGGATTGCTTTGAGTCCACGGACTGGGATGTGCTGTTTGGACCACATGGGGAGGACATCAACAGCAGGACGGACTGTATCACAGAATACATAAAATTCTGTGAACACTCCACCATACCATCCAGGACTGGACACTGCTTCCCCAACAACAAGCCGTGGATCACCAGTGACCTGAAGGTGCTTCTTAATCAGAAGAAAGCAGCCTTCAGGTCATGGGACAGGGAGGAGCTCAGGAGAGTGCAGCGCCACCTGAAGGAGAAGATGAGAGAGTGCAAGGACTCCTACAGGAGGAAGCTGGAGGCCAAACTCTAGCAGAACAATGTGAGGGAGGTGTGGACTGGTATGAAGGAGATTACTGGGTTCAAGGGGCGAGAGAGAGATCCAGGGGGAACCTGGAGAGGAACAACCAGGGGGAACCTGGAGAGGAACAACCAGGGGGAACCTGGAGAGGAACAATGAGCTAAACTGTTTCTTCAACAGGTTTAGTTCACCACCCTCATCTGTCTCCTCCACACCTTACACCTCCAAAACACTTCTGCTGCCTCCCCCCCTCCCCCCTCTGCCGGGACTTCCTGCCCCCCCTGGTGAGATGCATAGAGCCCTCAACATCAAAGGGCTCTTCCTCCATCGACACCACCCCCCACCCCTCTCTCTGTGAGGACTGGCCAGGTTAGGAGACAGCTGGAGAGACTCCACCAGCGCAAGGCTGCAGGGCCTGACGGCATCAGCCCCGGGGGTCCTGAAGACCTGTGCCGTCCACCTGGCTGAGGTCCTACAACACCTCTTCAACCTGAGCCTGAAGCAGGAGGAAGTCCCGGTGCTGTGGAAGACGCCCTGCCTGGTTCCTGTCCCCAAGAAGACGACTCCATCCGGCCTCAACAACTACCGACCAGTTGCCCACACATCTCATGTGATGAAGGTTCTGGAGAGGCTGGTCTTGGCCCACCTCAGACCACTGGTGAAATCTTCTCTGGACCCTCTGCAATTTGCGTACCAGCCTCGTGTGGGAGTGGACGATGCCATCATCTACCTGCTGCAACGAGCTCAGTCTCACCTGGATGGAACCGGTGACTCTGTGAGAATCACTTTCTTTGATTTCTCCAGTGCATTTAACACCATCCAACCACTGCTGCTGAGTGAGAAGCTGCGGGTGGTGGGGGTGGGGGGATGGACATGTCCACCGTCTCCTGGATCACTGACTACCTGACAGGCAGACCACAGTTTGTCCGTCTGGGCAGTGTGCTGTCTGATACGGTGGTCAGTGGTACTGGAGCTCCTCAGGGAACTGTTCTGTCTCCTTCCTGTTCACCTTCTACACCACTGACTTCCAGAACAACTCAGAGTCAAGACATCTGCAGAAGTTCTCTGATGACTCTGCAGTGGACGGTGTATAAGGGATGGACGGGAGGAGGAGTCAGTGGACGGTGTATAAGGGATGGACGGGAGGAGGAGTCAGTGGACGGTGTATAAGGGATGGACGGGAGGAGGAGTCAGTGGTCAGTGTATAAGGGATGGACGGGAGGAGGAGTCAGTGGTCAGTGTATAAGGGATGGACGGGAGGAGGAGTCAGTGGACGGTGTATAAGGGATGGACGGGAGGAGGAGGGCGGGGGGGCAGCATTGGAGCCGGAGACACCAACAGACTTAACAAACTGGTTAAGAAGGCCGGCTCCATCATCGGCTACAAACTGGACAGTCTGGAAAAGGTGGTGGAGAGGAGGACGCTGAGGAAACTATTATATATATTGGACAATCCTGACCACCCTCTCCACCTGCTGCAGGGACAGAGGAGGACGTTCTCCAAAAGACTCCTCCAGCTGCTGTCACAAGGACAGATGCAGGAGATCATGCCTGATACAGGAGATCATTCCAGATACAGGAGATCATTCCTGATACAGGAGATCATTCCAGATACAGGAGATCATTCCTGATACAAGAGGTCATTCCTGATACAGGAGATCATTCCAGATACAGGAGATCATTCCTGATGATGCAGGAGATCATTCCTGATACAGGAGATCATTCCAGATACAGGAGATCATTCCAGATACAGGAGATCATTCCTGATACAGGAGATCATTCCTGCCGACCGCAATAAGACTGTACAATAACTCACCTCTGGCAAAATCCATCACACAACAATAACACTATTGTCTGTCTGTTTTCTTGTTTGTTTAAATCTTTGCAGTATTGTTTAGTTAGTTTTAAGTTAATTTAATTATTCTATTTTATTTTATTCTATTTATTGTATATACTGTGCATTTTTATATTTAATATTTCACTGTTGTTTTATGGCTTCCTGTGCCTATAATGCTGCTGTAGCGAAAAAGGTTCCCCTTTTGGGAATAATAAAGTATCTATCTATCTATCTATCTATCTATCTATCTATCTATCTATCTATCTATCTATCTATCTATCTATCTATCTATCTATCTATCTATCTATCTATCTATCTATCTATCTATCTATCTATCTATCTATCTATCTATCTATCTATTCAATTCAATTCAACTTTATTTATATCGTGCCAAATCACAACTAAACTTTTGAAGGAAGTCTTCCCTTTAATTAATACTTCCATATTAGATCAGATCAACCTATCTATTGTAACCGGCTATGTACAGCAGGCTTTTAAAGTGGCTGTAATTAAACCTTTACTTAAAAAGCCGACTCTTGATCAGCTGTTTTAGGAAACTACAAACCAATTTCCAACCTGACGTTTATTTCTAAAATCCTTGAAAAAGTTGTTGCAAATCAACTTTGTGATCATTTACAAAGGAATGATCTGTTTGAAGATGTTCAGCCTTTAGAGTTCATCATAGCACAGAAACAGCTCTGGTGAAAGTTACTAACGACCTTTTATTAGCCTCAGATAATGGACTCGTCTCTGTACTTGTTCTTCTGGACCTCAGTGCTGCTTTTGATATGATTGATCATACGATCTTATTACAGAGATTAGAAGACGTTACGAGGATTAAAGGAACTGCATTAGACTGGTTCAAATCCTACTTATCAGATAGATTCCAGTTTGTCCATGTCAACAATGAATCTTCCAGACAAACAAGAGTTAGTTATGGAGTTCCACAAGGCTCAGTGTTAGGCCCAATACTTTTTACTTTGTCCATGCTTCCATTAGGAGATGTCATCAGGAAGCACTGCATCAACTTCCATTGTTATGCAGATGACACTCAGCTATATCTTTCTATAAAACCAGATGAAACTAATCAGTTAGTAAAACTTTTTTCTTCCTTAAAGAGGAGTTTTTTTCCCCCTCCTAGCTTATGTGGGAATTGTTGAATTTTTGAATTGTTGGTTTCTCTGTATAATATTGTAAAGTCTTGCTGTAGGGACTTTAATGTGTTAAGTGCCATGAAATAACCTATGTTGTGATTTGGCGCTATATCAATAAAATTGAATTGAATTGAATTGAATTGAATTGAATTGAACACATAGAAACACAAATCAACACAGAAATACACAAAGAAACACACACAGTAACACACGTAGAAACACAAATCAACACACATATACACAGAAATACACGCAGAAACAAATGCAGAAATACACAGAAATACACAGAGAAATACACACAGTAACAAACACAGTAACACATAGAGACACACATCAACACACAGAAACACAGACACTGTCAGGAGTTCCTGTCTTTCTTTGTTTTGGTATGTCATGTGTTCTTGTTAGGTTAGGTTAGGTTAGGTTAGGTAGTTATTTTATTAATCCCCGAGGGGATTTTTTTTTTTTGCTACAGCAGCATACAGGAAGCAATAGATAATAATAGAATAATAGAAAAGCAATCTTGTGTTGGTCTGTGTCTGGAGGGCGTGGCCTCGTCCTCTGCTGCCTCCAGACACCTCCAACTATCACCTGATCAGGTGTGCACAGCTGTCTCTAGTTCCAGTAATCACCACCTGGCAGTATATGAAGCCCGGTCCTTCACTCCACCTGCGTCAGTCCGTCCACTAACCTCACCTGGTACTACTCTGAGGCCCCGTAAGTCAGTTTGCAATTATTTGTAATTCTGGTTCCGACCCTCCTGTCTGTCTTCCGCCTGTCGCAGTTTCTACCAGCGTGCCTGTCGGTGATCCTGTGATCTTGTTGTGATCCTGTGATATTGTGATCTTGTTTTGATCTTGTTGTGATCTTATCTTGTTGTGATCCTGTGATATTGTTGTGATCTTGTTGTGATCTCGTTATCTTGTTGCGTTCCTGTGATCTTGTTGTGATCCTATGATATTGTTGCGATCCTGTGATCTTTTTGTGATGATGTTATCTTGTTGTGATGCTGTGATCTTTTTGTGATCTTGTTATCTTGTTGTGATCTTGTGTTGGACCACGGGCGCCACACCATCGACCTTCCCTGACGTGCTGTATTGTTCCAGGGGAACCATACAATCATCCTGTCGGATAACCTGTTGTCGGGAAATAAATCTTCTTACCTGTAATCCACCTGTTGTCTGTTCTGCACTTGGGTCTACTATCACCACATACCTGGATAGAACGGACTGATCGGACCCAGCAGCCAATACGACAAGCCTCTCTGTGGATCAGCTGCAGAGGACACTCTGCAAGTGGACTCTTGGAGCAACACCACCATCTTCTCCAGGAGCTATTAAGACGCCCAGCGGTCCCTCCAGTCGAAGGTGGCAGACCTTGGTTGGATGATGCAGGACTTCTCCGCCAGCCGTCCTACGGTTCAGCCTCCTTCTCCGGAGTCGGTTCTTCCTTCTCGAGAAGCTTGCATTCCCTCGCCGGAACCCTTCGATGGAGCACGAGTGAAGTGCAGAGGGTTCCTGCTCCAGTGCACTCGGGTGTTCACCCAGCAGCCCCGCACCTACGCATCAGACAGTACCAGAAGGGCCTACATGTTGGACTGGGCCCAGGCCAGGATCACCCGAGAGGAATCAATCACCGCCACTAACTTTGTTCAGGAACTACAGAAGACGTTTGATTGTCCCGATCATGCTGGTGACGCAGCGAGACGTCTGCTCCATCTTCGACATGGTTCCACCTGTGTAGCTGACTTCTTGGTGGATTTCCGGATTCTGGCAGTGGAGTCTGGATGGGATGAAATGGCTCTAAGGAGCGTGTTTCATAACAGTCTCTCAGATTATGTCAACAATGAACTTGCTGTGTGGAATGAGTCTAATTCCCCAGATGAACTGATTTCTCTGGCTATTGGACTTGATAATCGGATAAGAGAGAACCAGAGGAAGAAGACCTACAGTCCAACTCCTCCAACGTTCTCTGCTCCACGCTTCTGGTTCCGTCACGACCAAGTAGCCTGTTTTCTCTTCCTCCCTCATCTCCTCTACTCCGTCCACCTCTCAGGAGGAGCCAATGCAACTAGGGCGGGCCCATCTATCTTCGGAGGCGAGAGAGAGATGTTTTTGGTCCGGAGATTGTTTTTATTGTGGGACGCCCAGAAGTTGCATCCCGTCTTGCCCCTTCCGGCCAAAAGAGGGAGCTCGTCAGTAGCTGTGGGGATACTGACGAGCGGACCAAAGACTTCACACCATCCTCCGTCTCACCTGGTTGTTCCGGCTACCCTGTGTTTATCATCCGGTTCCCTGTCCGTGTTCATAGACTCTGGAGCAGAGCAAAGTTTCCTGGACTCTTCATTCATACAGAAACACAGGATACCGGTTGAGGTCCTGGATCGTCCTCTCCTGGTGAGTGTGCTCGATGGAAGTTCTCTGGCCCGGATCACTCATCGTACCTGTCCCCTGCCTCTGCTCATGTCAGGAAATCACCACCAGGATCTTCAGTTTTACGTTTTTCCCTCACCCAAGACTCCTTTGGTTCTCGGACACCCCTGGCTTGCAGAACATAACCCCCAAATAGACTGGACGGGAGGAAGAATCACAGGTTGGAGCCGCTCCTGTCAACCCCGCTGTCTGCGCTCTGGTCTTCCCCTGGTGGATGCCTCTCCACAAGCTCCAGAATCGACTCCAAACCTCACTACGGTACCTCAGGAGTATTTGGACCTCAAGGAGGTGTTCACTGAGCGTTCTACCCCCCCCCCAGACCTTATGACTGCCCCATCGATCTACTTCCTGGTGCTACGTTTCCCTCCAGCCGTCTATATAACCTTTCCAAACCTGAACGAGCTTCATCCTGAACGTTTCATATCACAACTTCCTCCTGAAGTTGAAACCAGCTGAGGTCCACAGGGCTCTCCAGCAGAGACGGCCCTCCTCTCATCACCGCGGTAACAAACAGACCTGCTTAAACATGAATGTGGAACTCAGATCCACTGAAACACATTCACACACATTGTGTTTATAAATTCTGATTGTCTGAAATAGGAGAATCTCTTCGATCTGTTTAATGTGTGAGGAAACGCATTAACACAAACCGTCTCATTTATAATCTGGTGGTTCGCTGTGATTGGTGAAGGTGAACCAAACAGAAGCTCAGGCAGCTTTCACTCAAACCGTCACAGAAACAGCCGCTCATCACTTCCAATTAGTTCCTACTGGGAGTATCCATGGCAACAAAAAAGATAAATAAGATAAAAGATAAATAATGCAAACATAGCAAAACCCAGAGCTTTAGAGATCTGTTAGTTTCAGAGATGAAAACAGGGTCACACTGTGGACAGAAAACACCTTCCACAACTGGGGGCGGAGCCACAAATTGGGGGCGGAGCCACAGCACGCTCATTTCCAGATCTACATCTACCTGACAAATAATTCTAGCAGCCCTTGTGGAGTAAAACAACCTTACCTGAAACTCATGAAGGGAAACAGTAGATGAGAGAGATGACATTTACATTTTAACATGAACCAGAGTTAATCATGAGTCCGTCTTTATAACCTTTTAAAGACAGTTTAAAGTTGTCATTGTCGACATTATTGATCAAATAAAGAAAATACAGGAATACAAAGTGAAAGAGGGGTTGTCAGGCTCCCCCAGGTGTGTTTAATGTGATGCAGAGTCCACACCTGCTGATTGGTGAACACTCCTTCAGGTGGGATGAATGCAGACCATCGTGAAGGTTTCTAAACTAAGGATGGCCATTTCAAATTTTTTTGAAATATTCGGTTATTAATTGAATATCTGCAATTCGTGTCCTGTCCCTATTCTAAACTTCTGCTGTTGTCATGGTAACTCGCAAGATGCGTCCAATACATGCATCTAAGCTGAGCAGCCTGGCCGACCCGCTGCACCCTGACTCCTACAGAACCGGTCACCTGGCAGCAGACAAGAGCTCGAAACCACAAACCAAATGAAGGAAACTGATGAGAGCTGCAGGGTTCATGTCAATCATACTTTCAATCTGTCTGTCTGTAATAAACAAGTGGAACTTACTGTGTTCAACCTGCTGAGGAGATTTATGGACTCTGATATAAGAAGTGTTTCATTCCTAAACGGACACATGTGGCTCCTTGCTCGGTTTTCTGCCCGCTGGAGTTTGATCACAGAGAGTTTAGTGTGAAATTGGGACACAGGAAATGTTTCCACGGCAACTCTGCAGCCCTCCTCTCTGCTCTGTTTAAGGGCTACTGTATTGTGCTTTTATTGGCTGCAAGTTTAAATTGGGTTACAGTGAGTGAAAGGGGAGGGGGGGATGTGAGGGGGTGGTGATGGGCGACGGCGGGTTGCCAGATTGTGTAAACTCAGCGGGGACCTCCCACCCTCAGGCTCTCGACTATCACCTCCCATGACAGGAACATTGAAGGAGTGTTGTGCAGAGCTGTGTTGGCAGCGAGAGGTGTAACGCAGCGTCGAACAATGACACGCGGCTGGGCCGCCATAAAGACCCCCGCTGGGCCGCTGAGCCGAGCCGAGCTTCAGCAGAGAGGGTGGGTGAGGGCCTAATCTGGCAACCCACGAGCTGCAACCTTCCAAACTGACTTTGGAATCACAAAGACCTGCTTTGTCTGGGCCGAACCACCATCTGCGTGAGCCCGCGGACCCCCTGGTGCTCCGTGCTGGGTGGAGAGTCTGAACATGGCTTCATCTGATCACACCCGGAAAAACACTTTGTTCAGAGGCTCCAGAGACACTAACTCTCCCCTCTCTGTTCTCACTGTTCCTGTGGAGGCAACCCAGAATCCAGACCGGCCGGCTCTCCTCAGGATGGAGGAGAACCTGGAGGTCACTGCACTCCTCCATCAGGTCTTCCTCCATCACCTCCAGCAGGTCTTCCTCATCACTTCCAGCAGGTCTTCCTGCATCACCTCCATCAGGTCATAATCCATCACCTTCAGCAGGTCATCCTCCATCACCTCCATCGGGTCATCCTCCATCACCTCCATCGGGTCATCCTCCATCACCTCCATCAGGTCATCCTTCATCACCTTCAGCAGGTCATCCTCCATCACCTCCATCGGGTCATCCTCCATCACCTCCATCGGGTCATCCTCCATCACCTCCATCAGGTCATCCTTCATCACCTTCAGCAGGTCATCCTCCATCACCTCCATCAGTTGCTGCCTCCTGATATCTGACCACTCCCACAGGCAGGACTTCAGGAAGATGAAGTCTGCTGCAGAACAACTGCAGATCTCCACCTGCTCTGCTGCATCTGGTGTCACTCACCCCGAGATAAACTGCTGCGGTAGGAATTATTGATGTAACCAGGTGAGATCCACCTGTGTCAGGACACTAACATGCACACACACACACACACACACACACACACACACACACACACACACACACACACACACACACACACACACACACATACATACACACACACACTAACTCCATGTTTTCACCTGCAGGTTCAGCCTCAGTCTGTCAGAGGACGAGTTCTTATAACTCAACTCTTATTTTGATGCCAACACCACAGAAAGTATTTGCTACAACAGCTTTCTGTGGGCATTCCTCCTCTCAGGTCTCCAACAGCTACTGACAGTCTTTAATGTCTCTAATATGAATCGGGACAGTCTTTAATGTCTCTAATGTGATTTTGGACACTTTGTAATGTCTCTAATATGAATCTGGACAGTCTTTAATGTCTCTAATGTGACTGTGGACACTTTGTAATGTCTCTAATTTGAATCTGGACAGTCTTTAATGTCTCTAATGTGACTGTGAACACTTTGTAATATCTCTAATATGAATCTGGACAGTCTTTAATGTCGCTAATGTTACTGTGAACACTTTGTAATATCTCTAATATGAATCTGGACAGTCTTTAATATCTCTAATATGAATCTGGACAGTCTTTAATGTCGCTAATGTGACTGTGGACAGTCTTTAATGTCTTTAATATGACTGTGGACAGTCTTTAATGTCTCTAATGTTACTTTGGACACTTTGTAATGTCTCTAATATGAATCTGGACAGTTTTTAATGTCTCTAATGTGACTGTGGACAATTTGTGATGTCTCTAATATGAATCTGGATAGTCTTTAATGTCTCTAATGTGACTGTGGACAGTCTTTAATGTCTTTAATATGACTGTGGACAGTCTTTAATGTCTCTAATGTTACTTTGGACACTTTGTAATGTCTCTAATATGAATCTGGAAAGGACAAACAGTCCTACGAGTTGAAGTGAACTGAGAAACATGAGAACCTACAGATGTACACAGTAACTGTCCTCTGCCTGCTGTCTGACTGTGTGACACTGATTTGTGTCCCGAAGACAATCAGACAAAGTGGCTTTTAACAATGCAGACATTTGTTCTCCCAACGGGACGTGTGAGATGGATGGAGATGAAGATGGAGAGGACGTCTGTCAGTCTTTCAAAGAAAACGCTCGCGTAGCAACATCCTCTGCATCAGTCAGAGAGGAGACGTAGAGACTGAATAGGGAGGAAGAGTAAGGAGGGAGAGTAAGGAGGGAGAGTAGGGAGGGAGAGTAGGGAGGGAGAGTAAGGAGGGAGAGTAGGGAGGAAGAGTAAGGAGGAAGAGTAAGGAGGGAGAGTAAGGAGGGAGTGTAGGGAGGAAGAGGAAGGAGGAAGAGTAAGGAGGGAGAGTAGGGAGGGAGAGTAAGGAGGGAGTGTAGGGAGGAAGAGTAGGGAGGAAGAGTAAGGAGGGAGAGTAGGGAGGGAGTTGCAGGAAGACAGATCTTATGAAAGCCAGTTGTATTAATGTCAAAGTAAAAAGCCTCCATGAATAAATTATCTGGTATCTCAGATTACTAATGTAATTATTTGAAGGTTCTCATTAGAATGTGCAGAGGGGTGGAAGACCTGGGAGACAGAGACGGGAGACAGAGATGGGAGACAGAGACGGAGCGGCGAGGTTCAGCTCCTGGAAATGAACTGTGTGCTTGTTGCTCTATAATTGATACGAGACCTCTGATTGGAACGAAAGGGAAGAATTAATCTAATTCTTCTCCTGGTGGACAAAAAGAGGAGCGCAGAGACAAAAGGAGCAGCGGAGACGGGAATAAGGAAACAGGATCCGCTGGTCACAGAGAACGTTTATTTAATCGGAGAAGAATCTCCAGAAGCAGCAGAATCCTGCAGCTTTTTATGAAACAGAAGAACTTTACATTTTCCTGTTGGGTTCATTTTCTTATTGTAAAGTTAAAAAACAGAAAAGTCCCCAACAACCACACCGGGCTAGAACTAAAGGAACTAAAGGAACCAAAGGAACCAAAGGAACTAAAGGAACTAAAGGAACAAATGAACTGAAGGAACTAAAGGAACAAAGGAACTAAGGAACTAAAGGAATGTACACAAGTTCCTTTGTAATTAAAACCACTAACTCAGGTGTTGTCTGTCCGTCCGTCCGTCTGTCCGTCTGTCTGTCTGTCTGTCTGTCTGTCCGTCGGTGGAACATCTTCATCAGGAAACATCTCATTCTGGAACAGAACTCTTCAGATGCAGATTGTCTGAGGAGCAGAAGTCATTAACTCCTGAACATGCCTCGAGAAAGAAATCAAGAAATACACAGCACATTGTTCATCTGGATAAAACAGGAAACACACAACAGATCTACCGAAGCAGAAGAGCATCAAAGAGAGGACGAGTGAATGAAGGCCATTCCCGGAGAAGAGCACATCAAAGGTTCTTTAAAAGTTCCTTTTCTTCTTTTCTTGGAACATCTTTCATTAAGCTTGTGCTTTAAATGTGGAGGAGAACTCTTTTATTTTCCAGT
Organism: Brachyistius frenatus; assembly: GCF_029030835.1. NCBI lineage: Eukaryota > Metazoa > Chordata > Actinopteri > Embiotocidae > Brachyistius > Brachyistius frenatus. The sequence continues at coordinate 160,593 of NW_027210965.1, forward strand.
CTCACACAGACCATCCAGGAGCTACATTTAAATATAACTACTGACCTGACCTCCACTGTCCCCCTTCACTCCTTCATCTCCCTGTGAGCATCCTTCTCTGGCTCCTCTGATTCAACACTAACTAACAGAAGAAGGCTTCTTCTCAAACACGTCCTCACACGCTTTTATTGTGAAACATCCACAGGAAGTGTTCACTTTCATCGACAGTTAACGTCAATAAAAAGCAGTAGTGATTGACTGAGTTGAGGAGTAAAGAGGAGTACAGAGGAGTACAGAGGAGTAAAGAGTAGTACAGAGGAGTAAAGAGGATTAAAGAGGAGTACAGAGGAGTACAGAGGAAAGAGGAGTACAGAGGAGTACAGAGGAGTAAAGAGAAGCGTTCACACGTGGTGTCGGAGCAGACAGATCACAGTGTGACGGAGGTTTTAACACTCAGCACATTGCCTCTCTGAGAACAGCCATATTCACACAACAGAGCAGAGAAAGAAACACTTCTTATTTAAACAGACGACCTGCGTGGAGATGAGAAAGAGTTCAAAATCTCCAGCTGGTTCTGAGCGTTTTCACACAACAGAACAGAACCGCAGTCAGCATTTACAGTAAAGAGAACAAAGAAACGGAACAACCACCAATTTATGGACAAATATTCAACACGTTAGTTTCTCTTAAAAAGCATCGCAACATCTATCAAATCTTCAAGAAAATCTTCATCTTTTTTCTTTACAGAGACAGAAAGATGAGTTACAGGAACGTAGTTTAGTTTAGGAGAAAAGGAGTCTTTGTCTGTCAACAACACCAAGGAGGTCTTTCAAACCAGCACCTGGTCAAACCTGGTCAGAGAGGAGGAGGTGGAGGAGGAGGATGGGGGAGGGGGGTTTTGTCCTCCTCTCAACCAGTGAAAAGGCTCACTGATGCTGTAATGATGTAATGAGGAGCAGTCAACATGTCTGACACCCGATCGTCACACAGCTCAGAGTACAGACCTCCATCTGCACTTACACACTCACTGATCTGTCACACACACACACACACACACACACACACACACACACACACACACACACACACACACACACACACACACACACACACACACACACACACACACAGTTGTGTAAAATGTAAATAAAAACTGAATTTGATGATTTGTAAATCTCATAAACTCATATTTAATTGAAAATAGACCAAAGACAACATATCAGATGTTGAAATGGAGAAAGATATCTGCTCATTTTGAATTTAATGGCAGCAACATGTCTCTAAAAAGCTGAGACAGGTTCAACAAAACACTGGAAAAGTTGTGTAACTCATTGAAGATGGACTGAGGTGAAGTGGAAAACTGTCCTGAGGTCTGATGGATCACAATCTGAGATTCTGTTTGGAAATCATGGACGCTGCATCCTCCAGGTTAAAGAGGAGAGGGACCATCCAGCTTGTTATCAGCTCAGTTCTAAAGCCAGCATCTGTGATGGTACAGGGATGCATTAGTGCACATGGCATGGGTAGCTTGAACATCTGGAAGGAAGCATTAATGCTGAATGATATATTCAGGTTTTGGAGCAACATATGCTGCCATCCAGACAATGTCTCTTTCAGGAAAGGTCTTGTTTATTTCAGCAGAACAACGTCCAACCACATTCTGCACGTATTCCAACAGCATGGTTCTCTAGTAGAAGAGTCCGCTGATAAACTGGCCTCCTGCAGTCCAGACCTGTCAATCATTGAAAACATCTGGAGCATCAGGACATGAACAATACAACAAAGGAGACCCTGAACTGTTGAGCAGCTGAAATCCTCTATCAGGCCAGAATGGGACCACATTTCACTTTCAAAACTCCAGAAACTGCTCTCCTCAGTTCCCAAAGGTTTCCAGAGTGTTGTTAAAAGAAGAGTTGATGCAGCTCAGTGGTGAACATGATCCTGGAACAACTTTATAGAGACGTGTTGCTGCATTAGATTCACAATGAGAAGATATCTTAAAAAACAATAACATTTCTCAGTTTCAACATTTGATACGTTGTCTTTGGTCTATTTTCAAATAAATATGAGTTTACATGATTTACAAATCCTCACATTCTGATTATATTAAAATTTTACACAGCATCCCAATTTAATAAAAAATGGGGTTGCAGAAAGAGAAAGTTGCGTGACGATTGTTCTGCTGAACGTTGTGTTGCTGCCTTGGAGTCGCTCCTTCAGCAGAACAGTCCTCAGATGAGGCATTCAGGTGTCTCTCTGTTGATTTTAGTGCAGAGAACCAATCAGGACGTCTGTCCTGTCTCTCTGAGTCAGATTGTCAGTGCAGGAGGCGTGGACAGAGAACTGTCCTCTGGTCCACATGTCAAAGCGTCCCTGCGCTCGTCCATGTGTCTGCTTTAAACTGAAAGATGAAGAACTGATGGACATAAAATAAGATGAGCAGAGAGGAAGTCCCTCCCTCTGTGGCTCCACAGTCGGACTCTCCAGGTGTGAGCCCAGGTGACGTGTTAAACACACCTCTGGAATATTTACAGAATCCGGTCCGTCCTGCCCTCCGACCTCACCTTCCTCTCCTGACTCCTTTCTCCGGACAACCTGTCAGGGTTTTGGGCTGAGCCTCCTCTAGTCATGTGGTCCTGGGGTTTGGGAGGTCGAAGACGATGGGCGGGTTCATGGGCAGGAAGTTGACGGTGCAGGCGGAGGCGTTGACGAACGTCGTTTTGCCATCTGTCATCATACCGTAACCTGGAAGCAAAAAATGAAAGGTCAACTTCTGCTCATGAAGTGTGTTTTCATTTATATATTTTTTTTTAAATTTGCACGGAAAAACCCTCAAAACACTAAACCAGAACCCCCAACTGATATCAGTCTCCCTCCATGTTTGTCCTGACCAATCATGAACCATTAGTGATGTCATCAACCATCAGTGATGTCATCGTTGGTTTGTGAACGTTATGAATCCTCCAATTCAGATTCTGTCCGTCAACATCTTGTTAGTTCGGAGTGGTTTGGAGCAGGAAGTGAGCTGGGGGAGGAGCCAGCGGTGGATCTGACCGATCTGATTGGAAACCTGACGATACTCTCTGTGACGGCTGGCCAGGTTAGGAGACAGCTGGAGAGACTCCACCAGCGCAAGGCTGCAGGACCTGACGGCATCAGCCCCGTGGTCCTGAAGACCTGCGCCGTCCAGCTGGCTGAGGTCCTACAACACCTCTTCAACCTGAAGCAGGAGGAAGTCCCGGTGCTGTGGAAGACGTCCTGCCTGGTTCCTGTCCCTAAGAAGACGACTCCATCCGGCCTCAACGACTACCGACCGGTTGCCCTCACATCTCGTGATGAAGGTTCTGGAGAGGCTGGTCTTGGCCCACCTCAGACCGCTGGTGAAATCTTCTCTGGACCCTCTGCAATTTGCATACCAGCCTCGTGTGGGAGTGGACGACGCCATCATCTACCTGCTACAATGAGCTCAGTCTCACCTGGATGGAACCGGTGACTCTGTGAGAATCACTTTCTTTGATTTCTCCAGTGCATTTAACACCATCCAACCACTGCTGCTGAGTGAGAAGCTGCGGGTGGTGGGGGTGGATGCGCCCACCGTCTCCTGGATCACTGACTACCTGACAGACAGACCACAGTTTGTCCGTCTGGGCAGTGTGCTGTCTGATACGGTGGTCAGTGGTACTGGAGCTCCTCAGGGAACTGTTCTGTCTCCTTCCTGTTCACCTTCTACACCACTGACTTCCAGAACAACTCAGAGTCAAGACATCTGCAGAAGTTCTCTGATGACTCTGCAGTGGACGGTGTATAAGGGATGGACGGGAGGAGGAGTCAGTGGTCGGTGTATAAGGGATGGACGGGAGGAGAAGTCAGTGGATAGTGTATAAGGGATGGACGGGAGGAGGAGTCAGTGGACGGTGTATAAGGGATGGACGGGAGGAGGAGTCAGTGGTAGGGTGTATAAGGGACGGATGGGAGGAGGAGTCAGTGGTAGGGTGTATAAGGGATGGACGGGAGGAGGAGTCAGTGGTCGGTGTATAAGGGATGGACGGGAGGAGGAGTCAGTGGTCGGTGTATAAGGGATGGACGGGAGGAGGAGTACAGGGCAGTAGAGGAGGACTTTGTGGAGTGGGCGGGAAGAAATCACCTCCTCCTGAACGTGGCCAAGACCAGAGAGATGGTGGTCGACTTCAGGAGGAAGACGACGGCTCCACAACCGCTGAGAGTTCTGGGAGAGGAGGTGGACATGGTGGAGGAGTACAAGTACCTGGTGTCTCCATGACAACAGACTGAACTGGAAGACCAACATCAACGCTGTCTACAAGAAGGGGATGAGTCGACTCTTTTTCTTGAGGAAACTTCGATCCTTCAATGTGTGCAGCGAGATGTTGGAGATGTTCTACCATCTGTTGTGGCCAGTGAACTGTACTTCGCTGTGGTCTGCTGGGGGAGCAGCATTGGAGCCGGTGACACCAACAGACTTAACAAACTGGTTAAGAAGGCCGGCTCCATCATTGGCTGCAATCTGGACAGCCTGGAAAAGGTGGTGGAGAGGAGGATGCTGAGGAAACTATTATCCATATTGGATAATCCTGACCACCCTCTCCACCTGCTGCAGGGACAGAGGAGGACATTCTCCAAAAGACTCCTCCAGCTGCTGTCACAAGGACAGATACAGGAGATCATTCCAGATACAGGAGATCATTCCAGATACAGGAGATCATTCCAGATACAGGAGATCATTCCTGCCGACCGCAATTAGACTGCACAATAACTCACCTCTGGCAAAATCCATCACACAACAATAACACTGTTGTCTGTTTTTCTTGGTTGTTTAAATATATTAAAAAAATAAAAAAATAAAATAAACAACTTTGCACTATTGTTTTTAGTTAGTTTTAGTTTAATTTAATTATTTTATTTTATTCTATTTATTGTATATACTGTGCATTTTTATATTTAATATTTTACTGTTGTTTTATGGCTTCCTGCACCTATAATGCTTCTGTAGCGAAAAAGGTTCCGCTTTTGGGAAAAATAAAGTATCTATCTATCTATCTATCTATCTATCTATCTATCTATCTATCTATCTATCTATCTATCTATCTATCTATCTATCTATCTATCTATCTATCTATCTATCTATCTATCTATCTATCTATCTATCACGTCCCGCCCACCGATAGCTGTAACCTGACTTCACCACAGGCCTGTCAATCAAACAGACACGCCCCCAAAAACAGGTCTTCTTGAATCTTCTTTTCTAATGAATGAGGGATTATTTTCAGATGGACCTCCAGAAAACTAATAAGAAGGAGTGACTTTAGCTAACAACACCGAGATAACTGATGGACACATTTTATTCACTTTGGATTTGATGAGAGAAGTTGAATGGGAGTCTATGGAGCCGGAGGCTTTTTGGAGCCGACCTCTGGTGGCACTCGCTGGTATTGCAGCTGAAGACACTTCTGGATCAGAACCATTTTACAGACCTGAAGCTACGAACTCTTTTATATCCAGTCTGTAGTTTTATATCCAGTCTGTGGTTTTATATCCAGTCTGTAGTTTTATATCCAGTCTGTGTTTTATATCCAGTCTGTAGTTTTATATTCAGTCTGTAGTTTTATATCCTGTCTGTGGTTTTGTATGCAGTCTGTGTTTTATATCCAGTCTGTAGTTTTATATCCAGTCTGTAGTTTTATATTCAGTCTGTAGCTTTATATCCAGTCTGTAGTTTTGTATGCAGTCTGTGGTCCACTAATATCATTCATATAATATATGTAGTAAAAACTATAAATCTGATTCTGAACACGATGTTTCACACACCGGCACACAGAAGATTTCTACAATCTGCCCAGTTTAGATTAGTCAGACATTCAGGATGTTACCACATGTGGAAGATGGTCAGTCTGTCCGTCTGTTCTCAGTTATGGCCTCACATTTACAACAAAGGGATGGATGTGAGGTCAATGTGACCTTTGACCACCAAAATCCTCGTTTGTGAACGTGAACGTTTGTGGGTTCTCCAGGTATCTTGTCCCAACAGATGAACACTGAACACTTACTGCCTCCATCTGTTACTGTTTATCTGAATTAACTGTGGAATTCTAGTCTTTAAAATTTTGACAGTTAAAAAAAGTTTCATCATTTACCGACCATGAAGAAACCCTACAAAGGAAGCAACGTTATTTGTCATGCTGTCATATTTGATCATGATATCAAATATTATAACTCTAACTGAGAAAACATGAGGATGTTTGTAACATGATGACAGGAGGAGACTTTGTTGACTTCTGAACTCCTGCAGAGGGAGGCGACAACTGAACAAATATTCATTAAAGAGCACATCGTCACGTCCGTAGACCTACACAGGTCTGCAACGGTTAAATGATTATTGCTGTGAACTGATTCCAAACTGCAGCTTGTTAATGGTTTAACTTGTTTAATCATTTATTTAATCACCTGAGAACGGAGCTGCTCTGATGCATTAAAATTACATATTAAAGCAGGAGGATAATAAAACAGGCAAAACTGAGGCTGCAGGCAGATTGAACATTTACTGCTGAACATTTGGAGACCTTCTATATTTTACATTTTCTATTTACAGGATCGCATTAAATTAAAGCAAACGCCTCAATGTTTTCTGTTCTAGTGAAGTTGAACTGTTTCACCCAGAAAGAACAGACAGAAATCAAAGAAAATATCCCAGTTAGATGGAGGACAGAAGAAGGACAGTGGACGGTTTGACTGACGGTGGACAGTTTGATTGACAGATGACTGCAGGAAGAACAGCGGTTGTGGTGCAGAAGATGAGGAGGACAAACAAAGAGGAAATGTTACAGAGAACATCCACCAGCACTGATCATCTCTCGGTGTGTGAAGAGTGGGACTCTCACACTAACACAGTTAAATATCTGTGTTCAGAAGACACGGCAGATGTAGAAGTGGTTCATTTAGTGGAGCATCTCTCAGAAAAGACCCTCCTTCTGCTCTGTCAGTGGTTTTCTAAGTGGAGGTCTCAGTGTCTCCATCTCCTGGATCAGAGCTCTGCTCGTCTCTGCTGGTCCACTCCATCCAGAACGATGATTGTGACTCTTTGGATCTGAGTCCTGGCATTAATGAAGAGAGTTGCTGCAGCCTCATTCTCCTCCCCTCACATCTGATCTAATTTCTAATCCGGTCCCTCTGACGGGGGACGGCGGCTCCAGGGCTCCCGGAGCTGACCTGATAACCCCGAAAAATGCAGCTGTGAGCCGGGGGAGCCGGCCTCTGTGCCCTCACTGGCCTGGATGAAATGCTGATGGGGATGTGGCACTTTAATCTGTTCTTTAAGGTGGATGTACAGTGTCTCCGGTCCTCTGAGGTCACAGTCAGAGTATTAAAGTCAGAAGAGATGGTGTGACGTGAAGTCTGGATGATTCTCTCTGAACAGCCAGCTCACATGTTAAAGTGTGAAGATGCAGCAGGCGAATGTGTGTCAGAGTCACACAAACAGCTTCATTCACTTTAACATTAGATAAGATTTTTCAGTTTTCAGCTCTTTAACCATCCTGTTGTCCTTGGGTCAAAATGACCCGCAGCTGTGTTCAACCAAGTTCTATTTTATTTTCATATTTTTTGGGATCATTGGTGACAAAGAGGCTGTGAGGGTTACTTTAAAGAATGATGACCAATGATCCCAAAAAATATTTAAAAAAAATATAGAAATAAAATAGAACTTGGTTGAACACAGCTGCGGGTCATTTTGACCCAAGGACAACACGAGGGTTAAGATTTAAGACAGAGAAATAAAAACTGTGGTAGTTGATGTAGATCTCCATCTGCAGCTCGGAGTAGAAGAAGAGTTCACCACAGCTGAGTGTGATAAAGAGTTTTTAGATTTAAAACCTCTGAAGTGGAACAGAAACATGAAACTATGTAAATAAACCTGAACATTGTTCTGATTAAATTTCTGAGAATTAAAATGAAATATTGTTGACTGAGTTCACTGTTACAGAATCTGAACACACATTTGTGCATAAATCTGAAATGCAGAAGATTGTTTGAGACAGCTCAGAGATGACAGAAAGTACAACTGATGACATGTTGATGGGTGGTCACATGACCTCCTCCTGGCCACCTGTGCATACCTTCATGGATGTGTCCAAACACGTGTAGTTTGGGCTGCACTCTCCTCTGGACCGTGTTCAGCAGCTCCATGCAACCGACACGCTGCATCTTCTTGGGGACCCAGTCCAGGAAACCTGAGCACAGGAACACGCAGTCAGACACGCCAAACACACGTGAAGTGCTGCAGCAACGTAATGAAGGAGTAAACAAGTAAACTTGGCACAAGTTCTACACATGTTTGTTTATATGGATCACATCTCTGTTGTTATTATATTAACCGTAGTTTTTGTCCAACATCGAGAGGAGACAACACGCTGCAAAGATAGACATTTAAAGAGAGTTAAAGAGAGTTAAAGACCATTAAAGAGAGTTACAGATCATTAAAGAGAGTTAAAGATAGTTAAATACAATTAAATAGAGTTAAAGATAGTTAAAGACCATTAAAGAGAGTTAAATACAATTAAATAGAGTTAAAGATAGTTAAAGACCATTAAAGAGAGCTAAAGACCATTAAAGAGAGCTAAAGAGAGATAAAAAAAAAAACCCATTAAAGACAGTTAAATAGAGTTAAAGATAGTTAAATACGATTAAATAGAGTTAAAGATAGTTAAATACCATTAAAGAGAGTTAAATACCATTAAAGAGCGCTAAAGAGAGCTAAAAAAACATTAAAGACAGTTAAATAGAGTTAAAGATAGTTAAATACAATTAAATAGAGTTAAAGACGATTAAAGAGAGTTACAAAGAGTTAAATACTATTAAAGAGAGGTAGAGAGAGTTACATACTATTAAAGAGAGGTAAATAGAGTTAAATACGATTAAAGATAGTTAAAGACCATTGAAGAGAGTTAAAGACGATTAAAGAGAGTTAAAGATAGTTAAATACCATTAAAGAGAGTTAAATAGAGTTGAATACCATTAAAGAGAGTTAAAGCTGATTAAAGAGAGTTAAATATAGTTAAAGATAGTTAAATACCATTAAAGAGAGTTAAATAGAGTTGAATACAATTAAAGAGAGTTGAATACCATTAATGAGAGTTGAATACCATTAAATAGAGTTAAAGAAGATTAAAGATAGTTAAAGAGAGTTAAAGATAGTTAAATACCATTAAAGAGAGTTGAATACCATTAAATAGAGTTAAAAAAGATTAAAGATAGTTAAAGAGAGTTAAAGATAGTTAAATACCATTAAAGAGAGTTGAATACCATTAAAGAGAGTTAAAGATGATTAAAGAGAGTTAAATATAGTTAAAGAGAGTTAAGTAACATTAAATATAGTTAAAGGCGATTAAAGAGAGTTAAAGACGATTAAAGAGAGTTAAAGACCATTAAAGAGAGTTAAAGAGAGTTAAAGATGGTTAAAGCGGTGCAGAAGAAGAAGGACGGGACGACTTCATTCTCAGAACATCATCTGAACGATAACGTAGAAACATGGTGGAAGTAATACGTGTGTTTCCTGTGTTACTTTAACGAGGATCACAGTTTGAATCACACTCCACAATAAAATGTGAGATGTCGGTCTATGTCCAGGTGTGTTCAAGGTGAGTCGTTCCTTTAACAAAGGTGAAGTGTCCCATCACATTACAGGACTCTTATATTCCTCCACCTGCAGCTGAGATGTAAAGTTATGCTTCTGAACTTTTCCTCCATCAGTCAGAAAGAAGAAGTGAAACTGGTTGGATCCTCCCGTCTCTGCAGACCCGTCCTGTTCGGACCTGTCAGTACATCATCCACCAGGCTGTTGGATGGTGGTGCTGTTTTCATGGCTGAATGAAGGTTATGTATTTCATCTCCCATCAAACGGCGATACATCACGTTTTAGAACGAAGCTCATTCTCTCCTCTCATGCTGCTCATTTTAATGCAAACTGCACATCGCAGCACAAAAAGAGAGTCGTAGAAAAAAAAGATCAATCAAAGCCACACACAGACGCACACTTCACAGTATGTGTGACAAGGATGGAGCGGGGAGTGGGTATGATTTAGTAGCTGCTCGGTGAGGAGGGATGCTGCTGATGCTGAGTCAATAAAAGCATCAAGTTAGAGGAATAAATGAGTGAGGAGATGCTGCCTCCGTCTTCCTGCCTGCTGTCGCTCTGCTCAGACAGCAATAAGAAAGCAAACACAACAGAAAAGGAGCAGGAGAACAGATGAGGAGGGAAAGAGGAGGACAGAGTGACGGTCGAAGAGCTCATCCGTTATCAAAGGAGGAGCTCACCGAGTGAAACAAAGGAAACTCTGATCAAAAGTTGTTTTTTAAACCACAGAACAGTTTAAACGTGTCGGTCAGCTGAGGACAGGTTGGTGCCGTTCACCACCAACTGTCCAATGGATGCTCCATCCGCTTGACCTGAAGGTGGAGCAGGAGCAGAGGGTCAGAAAGTCTCTGTATTGTTCCTCTGGAGACCCTGAATGTCCACATCAGAAAGATCTGATGAGGTTAACTGATGCTGAGAAACAGAAGAGCTTTAGATTAAACTACATCATAAATCTATGATCTGAAGATATGAGAGAGGCTGTTCATCATCTTCAGGATGTAAGTCAATGACAGCCCAGTGCATTGTGGGACTGCAGGTAGGACCGCCCTGAGAGCTCCTGACAGAGGTAGGTAGGTAGGTAGGTAGGTATATACTTTATTAATCCCCGAGGGGAAATTTTTTCGCCACAACAGCATACATACAGGAGCAATAATAGAAACAATAGAATAAAATAATAATAGAATAGAATAATATAATAGAAAAGCAATAAAATAAAAAATATAAAATATAAAATGCACAGTACATACAGTATATATACAGTACATTAAATATCTATATATATTATATACAACAAACCAATAAACACAGTCTATATATATATATATATATATACATACGGTACAGTATATATCTATATATATAATATACATATAATATATAAGCAAGAAACCAAGAAACACAGTCAACAGTGTTATTGTACTGTGATGGATTTTGCCAGAGGTGAGTTATTGTAAAGTCTTATGGCAGTGGGCAGGAATGATCTCCTGTATCTGTCCTTGTGACAGCGGAGCTGGAGGAATCTGTTAGAGAAAGTGCTCCGCTGTCCCTGCAGCAGGTGGTTGAGAGGGTGGACAGGATTATCCAAGATGGACAATAGTTTGATCAGCGTCCTCCTCTCCACCACCTTTTCCAGACTATCTAGTTTGTAGCCGATGATGGAGCCGGCCTTCTTAACCAGCTTGTTGAGTTTGTTGGTGTCACCGGCTCCAATGCTGCTCCCCCAGCAGACCCCAGCGAAGTACAAAGCACTGGCCACAACAGACTGGTAGAACATCTCCAACATCATGGTGCACACATTGAAGGATCGAAGTTTCCTCAGAAAAAAGAGTCGACTCATCACCTTCTTGTAGACAGCATTGATGTTGGTCTTCCATTTCAGTCTGTTGTCGATGGACACACCCAGGTACTTGTACTCCTCCACCATGTCCACCTCCTCTCCCAGAACTCTCAGCGGTTGTGGAGCCGTCGCCTTCCTCCTGAAGTCGACCACCATCTCTCTGGTCTTGGCCACGTTCAGGAGCAGGTGATTCCTTCCCGCCCACTCCACAAAGTCCTCCACTACTGCCCTGTACTCCTCCTCCCGTCCATCCCTTATACACCGACCACTGCAGAGTCATCAGAGAACTTCTGCAGATGTCTTGACTCTGAGTTGTACTGGAAGTCAGTTGTGTATAAGGTGAACAGAAAGGGAGACAGAACAGTTCCCTGAGGAGCTCCAGTACCACTGACCACCGTATCAGACAGCACACTGCCCAGACGGACAAACTGTGGTCTGCCTGTCAGGTAGTCAGTGATCCAGGAGACGGTGGGCGCATCCACCTCCACCACCCGCAGCTTCTCACTCAGCAGCAGTGGTTGGATGGTGTTGAATGCACTGGAGAAATCAAAGAAAGTGATTCTCACAGAGTCACCGGTTCCATCCAGGTGAGACTGAGCTCGTTGCAGCAGGTAGATGATGGCGTCGTCCACTCCCACATGAGGCTGGTACGCAAATTGCAGAGGGTCCAGTGAAGATTTCACCAGCGGCCTGAGGTGGGCCAAGACCAGCCTCTCCAGCACCTTCATCACATGAGATGTGAGGGCAACCGGACGGTAGTCGTTGAGGCCAGATGGAGTCTTCTTCTTGGGGACAGGAACCAGGCAGGACGTCTTCCACAGCACCGGGACCTCCTCCTGCTTCAGGCTCAGGTTGAAGAGGTGTTGTAGGACCTCAGCCAGCTGGACGGCGCAGGTCTTCAGGACCACGGGGCTGATGCCGTCAGGTCCTGCAGCCTTGCGCTGGTGGATTCTCTCCAGCTGTCTCCTAACCTGGCCAGTCGTCACAGAGAGGGGGGTGAGGGGTGAGGGGGGATAGATGGAGGAAGAGCCCTGTGAGATTGAGAGCTCTACGCAGTTCACCAGGGGGCGCAGAGGGGAGAGGGGGGGAGGCAGCAGAGGTGTTTTGGAGGTGTGAGGTGTGGAGGAGACAGATGAGGGCGGTGAACTAAACCTGTTGAAGAAACAGTTTAGTTCATTTGACCTCTCCAGGGAGCCCCCTGGTTGTTCATCTCCAGGTTCCCCCTGGTTGTTCCTCTCCAGGTTCCCCTTGGTTGTTCCTCTCCAGGTTCCCCCTGGTTGTTCCTCTCCAGGTTCCCCCTGGTTGTTCCTCTCCAGGGAGCCCCCTGGTTGTCTCTCTCTCCCCTTGAACCCAGTAATCTCCTTCATACTGGTCCACACCTCCCTCACGTTGTTCTGCTGGAGTTTGGCCTCCAGCTTTCTCCTGTAGGAGTCCTTGCACTCCCTCATCTTCTCCTTCAGGTGGCGCTGCACTCTCCTGAGCTCCTCCCTGTCCCCAGACCTGAAGGCTGCTTTCTTCTGATTAAGAAGAACTTTCAGGTCACTGGTGATCCATGGTTTATTGTTGGGGAAGCATTTTACAGTCCTGGATGGTACGGTGGTGTGTTCACAGAATTTGATGTATTTTGTGAAACAGTCCGTCATGCTGTTGATGTCCTCCCCATGTGGTCCAAACAGCGCATTCCAGTCCGTGGACCCAAAGCAGTCCTGCAGGGCATCTTTAGCCTCCTGTGTCCACCTCCTCACAGTCCTGGTGGACACAGGCTGCCTCTGCACCAGGGGGACATACCTGGGAGTCAGCAGGACCAGGTTGTGGTCTGATCTACCAAGGGGGGGAAGGGCAGTAGTACTGTATGCATCCATGGCATTAGCATACAGTAAGTCCAGAGTTTTATTGTTCCTTGTGGGGCAGTTCACATACTGGTGCAAAGTTGGCAGTACTTTATCCAGACTGGTGTGGTTGAAGTCTCCAGTAACTGCCAAAAATGCACCGGGATGCTTAGTCTGTAGTTTAGCCACCATGGAGTGAATGGTGTCCACTGCTGCCTCTGCGTCGGCTGATGGAGGAATGTAAACAACGATAACAATGGCGGACGTGAACTCCCTCGGTAAATAGTAAGGGCGCATCCCCACGGCTAGCAGTTCAATGTCCGGGCTACAGAAACGTTCCTTCACACACACGTGGTCGGGATTGCACCACCTCTCGTTCACATAGACTGCAATCCCTCCACCTTTCTTCTTGCCGCTCTGAACAACGTCTCCGTCCCCCCGAACAGTCCTGAAGCCGGGTACGGCCGCGCTGTGGTCCGGGAAATGTGAGTGCAGCCATGTCTCGGTGAAACACATGATGCTGCACTCCCGGTACTCTCTCTGGGTCTTTACCAGCGCGCCGAGCTCGTCTGTCTTGTTGGCCAACGACCTCACGTTCCCCATTAAGATCTCCGGTACCGCTGGCTTGTATTTCCTCCTTTCCGCCTTTAGCTTAGCTCCAGCTCTGCAACCCCGCCGTCTTCTCCGAAGTTCAACGGGGATCTCAGGCCTCGCTCCGGGCAGCAGCAGTCGAGGGCTACTTAGCACGATCAGCTGATCACGCGAGTATACAATAACAGAGCCCCCAGCCAGAAACGTGGAAAAATTACGGTCCATTACGGTCCGTTAACTGAACACGAGAGAAAGAAAAAAACAAAAACAACTCCGAAGAGAGAAGAAAGGTTTAAAATACTAATAACAAGGGGAGGGGAGCTGCTGCGACAGGCTGCCGCTAGCGCGGCGCCATCTTGCTTATCTAGGGCAGGAACACATTCAGTGAATCACATGTTGAGACACACATGCCTTCAACACATTGATATTTTTATCCAGGACAGATCTGGGTCCAGGTGCAGGTGCAGGTGTAATCCGGGTCCGGGTCTGGAGGAGGACTGAGACCAGATGTCCTCTCTCTGATGTGGAACCTGCTTCATGTTCAGGGGAAGACACCCAGAAATCCCTGCTGTTCTAACACGGAGAACATTTCCTCCTCGGTCTGCTCTCAGGTCTTCAGACAGTTTTATAATCAACATCATAAATCACATAATCTGAAACATAAAGCAGGAGGAGTTTCGTGTCTTGTCCATCACTGTCCAGCTGCAGACACCAAGATAACATCCATCTACTCCTGAAGACCTGCGCCGCCCAGCTGGCTGAGGTCCTACAACACCTCTTCAATCTGAGCCTGAAGCAGGAGGAGGTCCCGGTGCTGTGGAAGACGTCCTGCCTGGTTCCTGTCCCCAAGAAGAAGACTCCATCTGGCCTCAACGACTACCGACCGGTTCCCCACACATCTCATGTGATGAAGGTGCTGGAGAGGCTGGTCTTGGCCCACCTCAGACCGCTGGTGAAATCTTCTCTGGACCATCTGCAATTTGCGTACCAGCCTCGTGTGGGAGTGGACGACGCCATCATCTACCTGCTGCAAAGAGCTCAGTCTCACCTGGATGGAACCGGTGACTCTGTGAGAATCACTTTCTTTGATTTCTCTAGTGCATTCAACACCATCCAACCACTGCTGCTGAGTGAGAAGCTGCGGGTGGTGGGGGTGGATGCGCCCACCGTCTCCTGAATCAATGACTACCTGACAGGCAGACCACAGTTTGTCCGTCTGGGCAGTGTGCTGTCTGATACGGTGGTCAGTGGTACTGGAGCTCCTCAGGGAACTGTTCTGTCTCCCTTTCTGTTCACCTTCTACACCACTGACTTCCAGTACAACTCAGAGTCAAGACATCTGCAGAAGTTCTCTGATGACTCTGCAGTGGTAGGATGTATAAGGGATGGACGGGAGGATGAGTACAGGGCAGTAGTGGAGGACTTTGTGGAGTGGGCGGGAAGGAATCACCTGCTCCTGAACGTGGCCAAGACCAGAGAGATGGTGGTCGACTTCAGGAGGAAGGCGACGGCTCCACAACCGCTGAGAGTTCTGGGAGAGGAGGTGGACATGGTAGAGGAGTACAAGTACCTGGGTGTGTCCATCGACAACAGACTGAAATGGAAGACCAACATCAATGCTGTCTACAAGAAGGTGATGAGTCGACTCTTTTTTCTGAGGAAACTTCGATCCTTCAATGTGTGCAGCATGATGCTGGAGATGTTTTACCAGTCTGTTGTGGCCAGTGCTTTGTACTTCGCTGGGGTCTGCTGGGGGAGCAGCATTGGAGCCGGTGACACCAACAAACTCAACAAGCTGGTTAAGAAGGCCGGCTCCATCATCGGCTACAAACTAGATAGTCTGGAAAAGGTGGTGGAGAGGAGGACGCTGAACAAACTATTGTCCATCTTGGATAATCCTGTCCACCCTCTCAACCACCTGCTGCAGGGACAGCGGAGCACTTTCTCTAACAGATTCCTCCAGCTCCGCTGTCACAAGGACAGATACAGGAGATCATTCCTGCCCACTGCCATAAGACTTTACAATAACTCACCTCTGGCAAAATCCATCACAGTACAAAAACACTGTTGACTGTGTTTCTTGGTTGCTTGTATATTATATGTATATTATATATATAGATATATACTGTACCGTATGTATATATATACATATATATATGTTGACTGTGTTTATTGGTTTGTTGTATATAATATATATAGATATTTAATGTACTGTATATATACTGTATGTACTGTGCATTTTATATTTTATATTTATATTTTTTATTTTATTGCTTTTCTATTATATTATTCTATTCTATTATTATTTTATTCTATTGTTTCTATTATTGCTCCTGTATGTATGCTGCCGTGGCGAAAAAAATTCCCCTCGGGGATTAATAAAGTATATACCTACCTACCTATCTACCTACCATCTACGTTTGAACAGTCGGGATCAGTGTGAACGCCCACTGACCAAAGGTGTATGGTCATGTGACCTGAGAGAAGAGGCCGTCCCCCTGTTCACCTGATAGAACCTGAACCTCAGAGAGAGGGTGAACAGACTCCAGAGAGCTCAGTGAATCAGTATTCATCCTCTAAATGTGTCTACCTGTAAAAACACTCTGAGACTCAGTGAGGTTGAAGTTAAAACAGAGTCTCAGTGAGGTTGAAGTTAAAACAGACTCAGTGAGGTTGAAGTTAAAACAGTCTCAGTGAGGTTGAAGTTAAAACAGAGACAGTGAGGTTGAAGTTAAAACAGTCTCAGTGAGGTTGAAGTTAAAACAGACTCAGTGAGGTTGAAGTTAAAACAGAGTCTCAGTGAGGTTGAAGTTAAAACAGTCTCAGTGAGGTTGAAGTTAAAACAGAGACAGTGAGGTTGAAGTTAAAACAGTCTCAGTGAGGTTGAAGTTAAAACAGACTCAGTGAGGTTGAAGTTAAAACAGAGACTCAGTGAGGTTGAAGTTAAAACAGTCTCAGTGAGGTTGAAGTTAAAACAGACTCAGTGAGGTTGAAGTTAAAACAGAGTCTCAGTGAGGTTGAAGTTAAAA
>NW_027210965.1:187500-252500 GCF_029030835.1 Brachyistius frenatus
GGTGATAGACGGTGATAGACGGTGATGGACGGTGATGGAAGGTAATGGAAGGTGATGGAAGGTGATGGAATGTGATGGACGGAGATGGAAGATAATGGACGGTGATGGATGGTGAGAGACGGTAATGGACGGTGATGGACGGTGATGGAAGGTAATGGAAGGTGATGGACGGTGATGGACGGTGATAGACGGTGATGGAAGGTGATGGACGGTGATAAACAGTGATGGACGGTGATGGACGGTGATGGAAGGTGATGGACGGTGATGGAATGTGATAGACGGTGATGGAAGGTGATGGACGGTGATAGACGGTGATGGACGGTGATGGACGGAGATGCAAGATAATGGACGGTGATGGATGGGATAGACGGTAATGGACGGTGATGGGTGATGGAAGGTGATGGACGGTGATGGAAGGTGATGGACGGTGATGGAAGGTGATGGAAGGTGATGGAATGTGATGGACGGTGATGGACGGAGATGCAAGATAATGGACGGTGATGGATGGTGATAGACGGTAATGGACGGTGATGGACGGTGATGGAAGGTAATGGAAGGTGATGGAAGGTGATGGAAGATGATGGAAGGTGATGGAAGATGATGGAAGGTAGTGGAAGGTGATGGAAGGTAGTGGAAGGTGATGTAGTGGAAGGTGATGGAAGGTGATGGAAGGTGATGGAAGATGATGGAAGGTGATGGAATGAACTCAGATTTTGAACAGAGCAGAGAACTGTTGGACCTAGAACAACAAGGCGCACTGTTTGTTGGGAGAGGTCGGTTGGTGTGGAAAAACTAATGGTTCACCAGTGAAGGAACACTGTGGGCTCATGCTGGAGAACACCTGGAGAACAGAGCACCTGGAGAACAGAACACATGAAGAACACCTGAAGAACAGAGCACCTGAAGAACACCTGGAGAACAGCAGCTTCAGCACCATGGACAGAGACCATGACAACCAGTGGACATGGTACTGCATCATTTTACTGGACAGTCAACATGTTATTGAGATGGATTAAAAGGACGTAACGTTTCCAGTTAACAGCTCCAACTGAGGCATTACTACGAGGCAGCGGTTCTGATCTGAACACAGAGTAGGTACACAGTCCTACCACCTCTGTTTCCACCTAGATACAGTAAATTAGGAACTCATAGGTGTCCAGGAGGGACACTGGAAACTGGAACTTGGACCAGCAGGACCAGCGTGGAGAACCGGCACTAGAACCACTGAACCTTCGAAACGCTCCTCTGACTCGACAACAACAACAGAGAAGACAGAAGACTTCCTGACAGGACAGATTTCTCTCAGCTGAACCGGTGTTCCTCAGAAGGTGGAGCGTTTCAGAACCATAGTAAACCAGAATAAACTACAACTACCAACGACGTCTTTTAAAACAGCGTTGGCTAAAACAGAAAAAGAGTTTCAACTGGAGACACAATTCTGAGAATTGAACCGACAACTCCCGGCTTTGAAGAAGCTTTTGAAGGTTCTGGTCCAGGTTCTGGTCCAGGTTCTGGTCATCTCACATCTCGACAACTGTAACTCCCTCCTGGCAGGTCTACCTGTTAGTACCATCTGACCTCTGCAGCTCATCCAGAATGCAGCAGCTAGACTGGTCTTTAACCTCCTAGATTCGCTCACACTACTCCGCTCCTCCTCCTACTCCTCCTCCTCCTCCTCCTCCTCCTCTGTCCCTGCTCCTAAATGGTAGAATGAGCTCCCCACCGACATCAGGACAGCAGAAACTCTGAACATCTTCCACCACAAACTAAAAACACACCTCTTCAGACTTTACCTTGAATAGTAGAACTTCAGTATCTTAAAATAGAACTTACTAATAGAACTTTGTAGTTTGGTTGAAATGAACTTATTGTAAGTCGCTTTGGATAAAAGAGTCAGATAAATGAAATGTAATGTAATGATAAACTGATACACATCGGAGGAAACACAGCTTCAGTTCCACCAAGACAACCTTCAGCAGTCGCTCCGTTGATGTGCTGCTGCAGTGTGAAGCTGTTTGAAGGATGTTCTGGAGTATAATATAAAATATAAAATATATAATATAAAATATAAAATATAAAATATAAAATATATAATATATAATGTAAAATATAAAATACATAATGTAAAATATATAATATAAAATATATAATGGAAAATATATCATATAAGATATATAAAATATATAATATAAAATGTAAAACATAAAATATATAATATAAAATATATAATATAAAATATATAATATAAAATATAAAATATAAAGTGTGATCGTCCGACTTCAGGCACAACACGTTCCCGAAAATGTTTCACAATAAAAACATTTTTATGAGGGATTTCTGTCATAAAAGGCTATAGGGCTTTTATTTTGAAAAATACAGGAAGTGTTCAGTTTCTATTGACCTGTACTGTAGTAACTGACGACACAAATGATAGCAGATCATAACGACGCTCTGAGTGAATCAGTTAATACATCTTAAATGTAATTAGGATAAATGGGACTGTTCCTTTTGTTTTTATTGACCCTCTTGAATAAATCTGAAAAAATATGTTCTTGAATTTCAACTGGATCAAATAAACTGAAAACTGTATTTCCTCAATTCCAGAAATCAGTGGTTGGCCCTGTGTGATGGACTGGCAACCTGTCCAGGTGAATCCTGCCTTCACCCAAATTGAGCTGGTAGAGGCTCCACCCCCCTGTGACCCTGTTCAGGATAAAGCAGGTATAGATGATGGATGGATGGAGAGTGTCATTTCACAGGTCCTGTTGTTGGTGTGAATTCAACCAGCAAAAGGCCTCAGAACCGGTTTAGTTCTGGAGGAAACTCTCTGGGGGGAAGTTCCTCTCAAGAAAGTCCTCAGAACTGATTGGTCTGAAAACACCTCATGTGGGAAACACTGCATGTCAAACAGGTCCTGTTCCACTGGTAGATTGCAATCTCCAGGTTGGAGTCACCTGGTTCTCCTCAGTAGGGAGGTCCTGGTTCTGTTGGATATTTGTGGTGCACTGCTCCTTTAATCTGCCCTTCCTGTGACCTCGTCTCCACCTGGGTGGCCATCACTGTGACTCCGTCCACACACCTCTCAGACCACAGATTGGAGACATGTTGGTCCTCAGCAGAGACTAATGTAACTCACAGCAGGTAACAAACACACACACACACACACACACACACACACACACACACACACACACACACACACACACACACACACACACACACACACACACACACACACACACACACACACACACACACACACACACACACACGCACAGGAGTGGGCCCAGTTGGGTTTAGTTTGCTAGTGTGTGTCCAAGCATCCTGTGAATCCTGGATAAGGACACTGTGGCATCACAGAGCCCATCTGTGGGACAGAGAGAGGGGACATCTGTCCATTCCACACACACAACACACACACACACACACACACACACACACACACACACACACACACACACACACACACACACACACACACACACACACACACACACACACACACACACACACAGACAGAGCGAGAGAGAGTAAAATTCATCAAAGAAACAGTGAGAGGACACCAAAAAACACTAGACAGTGTTTCCCTGCTCTCTCTCTCCCTCTCTCTGTCTCTCTCTCTCTCTCTGTGTGTGTGTGTGTGTGTGTGTGTGTGTGTGTGTGTGTGTGTGTGTAGCCTGGTGTGTGTGAGCACACATGTCTGCTCACAGCTGTGCTCATTCACAGCTTTCACACTCATCAGCACCATCACACACACACACACACACACACACACACACACACACACACACACACACACACACACACACACACACACACACACACACACACACACACACACACACACACACACACATAGACACACAGGCGTGCACACACACACACACACACACACACACACACACACACACACACACACACACACACACACACACACACACACACACACACACACACACACACACACACACACACACACACACACACACACACACACACACACACACACACACACACACACACACACACACACACACACACACACACACACACACATACTGTACACTTGATTCATCTCTTGCTTCTTTTAAACAGGTTGTTTCCATCCACTCACTCGCCTCTCCAATGACAACAATACCTGAATGGTGTCTGCTCTGTTTGGGTTTTAAAATATCACTGCAACATCGTTGGTTCCAGTGTGACAATAATAAAGTAAGTTGATAAATATAGAGCGATAGGAGTGCCATAATAAAGAATAAATCTGTAAAAGAATAAGGAAATAAGTGTGGAAATATGATGGGGAATAAGTGAATGAAATAAAAAAAATAATTGGAAATATAAGGACAAATAACAAACTTTAAAAGAGTATTGCTTTTACTTTTACCGCATTGTCTTAACTTTTACCGTATTTTCTTTAATTTTTACCATATTGTCTTTGTTTTTACAGTATTATCTTTACTTTTACCGTATTATCTTTACTTTTACTGTATCGTCTTTGCTTTTATTGTATTGTTTTTTGTTTTACCGTATTGTCCTTTCTTTTACCATATTTTCTTTTCTTTAACTGTATTGTCTTTATTTTTAACATATTTTCTTTGCTTTTACTGTATTGTCTTTTATTTCACCGTATTGTCTTTGTTTTTAATGTATTGTTTTTTTCTTTTACTGTATTGTCTTTGTTTTCGCTGTATTATCTTTATTTTTAAAGTATTGTCTTTGTTTTTACCGTATTGTCTTTGCTTTTACCCTTTTCTCTTTGTTCTCGCCGTATTGTCTTTGTTCTTACCGTATTGTCTTTTCTTTTACCATATTGTCATTGCTCTTACCGTATTGCCTTTTCTTTTACTGTAATGTCTTTGTTTTTACCGTATTATCTTCACTTTTACCATTTAGGTTAGGTTAGGTTTGGTAGTTACTTTATTAATCCCCAAGGGGAATTTTTTTTCACTACAGCAGCATACAGGAAGCAATAGATAATAATATAATAATAGAAAGCAATAAAATAGCAGTAAAAAACATTAAATATAAAATGCACAGTGTATACAGTATATACAATACAGTATATATCTATATATATTATATACAAACAACCAAGAAACACAGACAACAGTGTTATTGTTGTGTGATGGATTTTGCCAGAGGTGAGTTATTGTACAGTCTAATTGCGGTCGGCAGGAATGATCTCCTGTATCAGAAATGATCTCCTGTATCAGGAATGATCTCCTGTATCAGGGATGATCTCCTGTATCTGGAATGATCTCCTGTATCTGGAATGATGTCCTGTATCTGGAATGATCTCCTGTATCAGGAATGATCTCCAGTATCTGGAATGATCTCCTGTATCAGGAATGATCTCCTGTATCTGGAATGATCTCCTGTATCTGGAATGATCTCCTGTATGTGGAATGATCTCCTGTATCTGGAATGATCTCCTGTATCAGGAATGATCTCCTGTATCTGTCCTTGTGACAGCGGAGCTGGAGGAGTCTTTTAGAGAACGTCCTCCTCTGTCCCTGCAGCAGGTGGAGAGGGTGGTCAGGATTATCCAATATGGATAATAGTTTCTTCAGTGTCCTCCTCTCCACCACCTTTTCCAGACTGTCCAGTTTGCAGCCAATGATGGAGCCGGCCTTCTTAACCAGTTTGTTAAGTCTGTTGGTGTCACCGGCTCCAATGCTGCTCCCCCAGCAGACCACAGCGAAGTACAATGCACTGTCCACAACAGATGGTAGAACATCTCCAACATCTCGCTGCACACATTGAAGGATCGAAGTTTCCTCAAGAAAAAGAGTCGACTCATCCCCTTCTTGTAGACAGCGTTGATGTTGGTCTTCCGGTTCAGTCTGTTGTCGATGGACACACCCAGGTACTTGTACTATTTTGTCTTTGTTTTTACCGTATTCTTTGTTTTTACAGTATTATCTTTTCTTTTACCATATTGTATTGTCTTTGCTTTTCCCGTATTGCCTTTTCTTTTCCCGTATTGTCTTTGCTCTTAACGTTTGCTCTTACCGTACCGTATTTTACCATATTATCTTTACCGTATTTGTCTTTGTTCTTACCGTATTGTCTTTTCTTTCACCGTATTGTCTCGTCTTTTATCGTATTATCTTTTCTTTTACTGTATTGTCTTTGTTTTTACAGTATTATCTTTTTTTTTACCGTGTTGTATTGTCTTTGCTCTTACCGTGCTGTCTTTGCTTTTACCGTATTATCTTTTACCGTATTGTCTTTGTTCTTACCGTATTCTTTGTTTTTACCGTATTATTCTCGCTTTTACCGTATTGTCTTTGCTTTTACCGTATTGCCTTTTCTTTTACCACATTGTCTTTGCTCTTACCGTATTATCTTTACTGTTACATATTGTCTTTGTTCTTACCGTATTCTTTTCTTTCACCGTATGGTCTTCATTTTTACCATATCTTATTTACTTTTACCGTATTGTCTTTGCTTTTACAGTAATGTCTTTGTTTTTACCATATTGTCTTTTCTTTTACCATATTGTCTTTGTTTTTACCGTATCATCTTTGTTTTTATTGTATTATGTAGCAAGGTTGGTGCTACCGGGGTCTCTCCTGGACACAGATGACGTGCTCAGTCGTACGTTCGGGTGTAAAATGCCTTTATTTGCCCTGACCACATACCAATGTCTCCGTGCAACTGCTCCTCCTCAGCCTCCTTCTCCCTGCTCCCTTTATAGGGGAGAGCTCATCAGTCCCTACCCAGCTCAGCTGTGCTCATTACACCTTCCCGGCACCGTTTCCTGAACCACTCCTCCCACTCTCTACCCCCCGCAGCTGAGCTAACCACACCCCACCACCACATATTGTCTTTGCTTTTACCGTATTGTCTTTTCTTTTACCATATTGTCTTTGTTCTTACCGTGTTGTCTTTGTTTTTACCGTATTATCTTCACTTTTACCATTTTGTCTTTGCTTTTACAGTATTGTCATTTCTTTTACCGTATTATCTCGCTTTTACCGTATTGTCTTTGCTCTTACCATATTATCTTTACTTTTACCGTATTGTCTTTGTTCTTACCATATTATCTTTACTTTTACCGTATTGTCTTTGCTCTTACCATATTATCTTTACTTTTACCGTATTGTCTTTGTTCTTACCATATTCTTTGTTTTTACCGTATTATCCTCGGTTTTACCGTATTGTCTTTGCTCTTACCGTATTGTCTTTGTTTTTACCGTATTATCTTTACTGTTATGTATTGTCGTTGTTCTTACCGTATTGTCTTTTCTTTCACCATATTGTCTTTATTTTTACCATATCTTATTTACTTTTACCGTATTGTCTTTGTTTTTACCGTATTATTTTCACCTTTCTCCTGTCTGCTGGTGGGTGCAGGTGGAAGAGTGTTGACATGTCTGTGCATATCGGTGATGTTGATTCTTGGTAGTGTTTTGTATATACATACAAATATATATTGTGATATATATATACACGTATACGTACACACATATGTATATATGTATATAGTATGCCTGTCCATCCATCCATCCATCCATCCATCCATCCATCCATCCATCCCTGTATCTTTCAGGACAATAAAATCTGCCTGTTTGCTGAAACACTGAAATATCACACCTCAAGGCCTACATCAACTACACAGAGAACACATACACACACACACACACACACACACACACACACACACACACACACACACACACACACACACACACACACACACACACATGCACACGCACACCCCCGGCAGGTCCCCCCTGATGTTTTCTATTTTTTATAAAAGACAGTCTCCCATCACAGAGCAATGGAAGGTGTCTGTGTCTGTGTGTGTGTGTGTGTGTGTGTGTGTGTGTGTGTGTGTGTGTGTGTGTGTGTGTGTGTGTGTGTGTGTGTGTGTGTGTTGCAGTAGAAAAGAAGAAACAAAGGAGAACAGAGCTTGTGGGATGAGGAGTGATATGAAGGCGGACAGAGAGGAGGCAGCCGTAACAGGAGACGTGGAGCAATGAAATGAAAGGAGGAGCAACTCTGACAAACAAAGACGAGAGCAGTGAAGGACAGACAGAAGGGACAAACAGACAGGGAGGAGTCCCTGTCCCCTCGCTAACACTGACTCCTCCTCATCGATGTCTGTCCAATTAGAGGAAACACTGATCTGTCGTCCTGAGAGCAACTTATTCATGTCACACAGCCTCCGTTCACATGATGTGGACCAACAGGGACTCTGATCCAGCTGTTGGATGGTACTGAATCATAGACATGATACAGTCAGGGGTAAACCAGCACACATACACTCAATGAAAAATTATAGGAAGTAAGTAAGTACGTTTATTTATTGTAGTGTCTTTCACAGACAAAGTCACAAAGTGCTTCACAACAGAAATAACAGTAGAATACAAAAGTACTAAAAGCAACCTACTATCACAGTACACAACAACAGACCACTGAAATAAAAGCACTAGACATCATGAGGTGAGCTAAAGGACAATCTGAAAAGATGTCTTAAGAAAGAGTCGGAGCATCCGTTTTAAAAGCGCGATCACCTTTAGTTTTGAAACGGGTGCGCGGGACAGCCGGTAAGCCCGATCAGAAGACCTGAGTGACCTACTGGTGGTATAATGTTGGAGCAGCACAGTTATATCAGGATGATATGAAGACGTGGAGCCTGTCAATCAATATATTGTGCTCAACAGTGTCAAAAGCCGTGCTAATAGCACCAGAATGGAGCAATCACCCTGGTTGGCAGACATCTTTAGAGTGTTTCTGAAGGAACTCCAACTGAAATTTTGCAAAGATGTTGTGTGCAGTGAACGCGGCAGTGAGTTGATTGGCGACGACTTTCTCTAACATTTATGAAATAAAAGGCAGCTTGGATATCAGCCTGTAGTGTTGGGGAAGAGACAGATCAAGGTTTGTTTTTTTCAGAAGTTGCTGTACGATTGCATGCTTAAAATAAGCTGGGACACAGCCAGATTTCAGGGACCTGTTTATGATAAAAAACTAGGCAGGGACCAATAGAGACAAGTACATCATTAAGGAGGGAAGTTGGTAAGATGTCTACCGGGCTTGAGGAAGGTTTCATTGTGCCCAGCAGGTGGATGAGGTCTTGCAAGGAGATAAGAGCAAAACACTCTGAAGTTGGTGGCTGGGTTGGAAGGAGATAGCAGGGAGTGGCTGAGGGGATGATACCAGCCCTGACATCTCTTATTTTGTCCACAAAGAAAGAGAGAAAACTGTTGCAGTCACTGTTTGAGTAGACGGACATCAGGAGGTGCAGGAGTAACAATGCTGGGGATGGTGTCGAACAAGACTTTTGGTTTGCGTTTACTAGAGGAAATTACTTTTGCAAAGTAAGAGGCTTTCGCCTCCTTAACCATGTTGTTATAATCCGTTATCAGTTATTTGTAGTATTGACCATGGACCTGGAGCCGAGTGGATTTCCACAGCCGCTCTGCTCTACAGAAACTACCTCGAAAGGAACGAATAGTGTCATTTATCCACAAAGATTAATTTGAGCTAGTCTCATTTTCTTCGGAGCCACTTTTTCCAAAATGGTTGAACATTGTGAGTTAAAAGAGTTGACCAAGCTGTCAACATCAGCGTGAGGAGATAAGACCGCACTTGTCTCAAAGTCAGCAACAACATTTTCAGCAAAGTATTGGTTTAAAATGGGAGAGCAACATGCACGATTGCTGGGCAAGAAATCTAAGTTAAAAGACATGTTGAACAAGACACATTTATAATCAGTAACATGCAGCTCCTCAGAGCAAATGGAGTCCATACTTAAGCCCAGTGTTAAAACAAGGTCTGATGTGTGGCCCCTTATGTGTGCGGGAGTGGATACATGTTGAATAAAATGAAAAGACTCAGAAAGTCTGCTGCAAAGCTACAAAAGCCATCATCAACGTGAATGTTAAAATCACCAGCCATGATAATTCTGTCCAAACTAATGATGGATGATAAAAACTCACTGAAATCAGATATGAAAGAACTATTGAAAGCAGGGAGCTGGTATATTAAGATACAATAAAACGGGTTACAAATACCAACTTTGGTCATCTGCACCTCAAAAGAGGAGGGAACTCCAGTGCTCAGCATCCTACTTAAAAAATATTTATTTTAAATGACTGCAAGTTGTTCACTCCTTCCTCTGGTCCGGGGAGTGTTAATAAAATTTGTCTGGTGGGCAAAGTTCAATCAGACGGTCTCATTCCATGACCTTTTGCCATGTCTGTCGGAAATAGGAAATCCAGATCATTTGTGATGAACAAGTCTTTCAGATTAAATGTCTTATAATTATAATCAGTATTGATGTTGTTATAACTTTGACTACTAGAATTCAAGGAGTTTCCTGCATCGTTTTAGACACTTCTTCAAAACTTAGGCTGACATATTTCTGTCATCTTCAGGAACTTTGTTCTTGTCTAGAACTAAAATAAAGTTGTGTAGGTTTGAACAAAGCTTCACGGCTCAGTTTGTAATTATGCATCCGACTAGATTTAAGGGTTGGTTGAAGTATTAGAAGGTTTTAATTATTGCTTCTTTTATAACAGTGACTTTAGTTGATGCAGATGGTTTCAGTACCTCAGAGTTATCTACATCCAGGTCCTCCAGCTGTGTTTCCACTCAGACGGCTTTATACTGCCAGAGTTAAAGAGGAGCTGAGGGACGCGTCCATGCTGCAGGGTCACCTCCGCCTTTTAAAACTACCTGACTATTAAAAACACTAGTCTGTGTGTGGGCAGTACTGGGTACATTTAGATGATACTGTATTATGTTTGCCCTGATGATCAGGAGCTGTATGCAGTGTATGTAAGTGGTTGTATGCCTGCTTAAAGATGACATGACCTGAGATGAGGTCCTGGAGGAGGGCTGACGGTGATAGAAACAGTTCATCCTGTAACAACGAGCAGATCAGCTGAAGAACCTCCTGTTGGAACCTGCTTTCACTTGATAACAAAATGAACACACCCAGGGTGTAATGAGAGCAGTTCCTCTGTGCTGACTGTATATCCTGACATGCTCTCTGCATTAATCACACTGTGCTACCAACAAGTTATCCAGATTTAAGTTGTTCAAAGACATCATACAATGCCTATAAAAAGTATTCACCCCTTGGATGTTTCACCCTTCTGTTGCTTTTATACATGAAATCATGGTCAATATAATTTGGCTTTTTTGACAAGAATTTGAAAAAAAAAACCTCTTTCATATCAAAGCGAAAACAGATCTTTACAAAATAATATCAATTAATTAAAAATATAATAAGACTGTACAATAACTCACCTCTGGCAAAATCCATCACACAACAATAACACTGTTGTCTGTGTTCTTGGTTGTTTGTATATAATATATATAGATATATACTGTACTGTATATACTGTGCATTTTATATTTATATTTTATATTTTTACTGCTATTTTATTGCTTTCTATGATTCTATTATTATCTATTGCTTCCTGCATGCTGCTGTAGCGAAAAAAAATTCCCCTCGGGGATTAATAAAGTAACTACCTAGCCTAACCTAAAGTAAATGATTGCATAAATATTCAGCCCCTTCAGGTCAGTATTTAGTAGATGCATCTTTGGCTGCAGTCACGGCACTGAGTCTGTGTGGATGTGTCTCAATCAGGCCGCCACATCTGGACTCTGACATTTCCCTCCATTCTTCCTTGTAGAACAGCTGAAGCTCCGTCAGGTTGCTCGGGGATCAGGTGTGAACAGCTCGTTTTAAGTCCAGACACAAATTCTCGATTGGATTGAGATCTGGGCTTTGACTTGGCCGCTCCAGAACATTCACCTCGTTGTCTTTGAACCATTTCTGTGTATCTTTTGCTGGATGTTTGGGGTCGTTGTCTCGCTGGAAAATAAATCTTCTCCCAAGTCGTAGTTCTCTTGCAGACTGAATCAGATTATCCTCCAGGATTTGGGATATTTTTCTGGATTCATGTTCCCCTCTGCCTTTACAAGCCTTAAGGGCCTGCTGCTGAGAAGCCTCCCCAGAGCATGATGCTGCCACCACCATGCTTCACGGTGGAGATGGTGTTTGTGGGGATGTGCAGTGTTTGGTGTTCATCAAACATAGCGTCCAGTCTGAAGGACAAAAAGCTCAGTTTTTGTCTCATCAGACTAACGAACCTTCTTCAACTGACCTTGGAGTCTCCCACATGCCTTAGGGTGAATTCCAGGCCAGATTTCATGAGCTCTTTTCAACAGTGGCTTCCTCTTTTCCATCTCCCATACAGCTTCGACTGGTGAAGAACCCGGGCAACAGTTGTTGTATGTCCAGTCTGTCCCATCTGAGCCACTGAAGCTTTCACCTCCTCCAGAGTGGTCGTAGGTGTCTTGGTGTTCTCCCTCACCGGTCTTCTTCTCGCCCGGTCACTCAGTTTGTGAGGACGGCAGCTCTAGGCAGATTTAAACAAGAGCCATACTCCTTCCATTTCTTAGTGATGGATTTAACTGAACTCTGTGGGATGTCCAGTGAGTTGGAAATCTTTTTGTAGCCATCTCCTCACTTATACTTCTCAATGATCTTTTCTCTGAGTTGCTTCAAGTGTTCTTTTGTCTTCATGTTGCAGTTGTAGCATGAATACTGATGAACCAGAGACTGGACCTCCCAGACAGGTGTTTTTATACTACAATCACTGGACACACATCATCTGCACTCAGGTGATCTCCATTTCACTAATTGTGACACTGCTGGCATCAACTTGCTGGACCTCTGTTGAATTAGGTCAGTCACTTTAAAGGGGGTGAATATTTATGCAAACACTTATTTTACACAATATATTTTTAATTAATTGACATTAGTTTGTAAAAATCTGTTTTCACTTTGACATGAAAGAAGCTTTTTTTGCAAATTCTTGTCAAAAAATCCAAATTATTATAATCTCATGGAAACAAGCAACAGGGTGAAACATTCAAGGGGGTTGAATACTTTTTATAGCCATTGTATGATATCAGCAACACGTCCCAAAAGGATCAACAAAAGAATGGAAAAGTTGTATAACACAAAAAAACAACTTGGCGGAACATCTGACAACTAATCAGGTTACCATGGCAACAGATCAGTAACATGATTGGATATAAAAAGACGATTTCAGAGAGGCAGAGTCTCTCAGCAGTGAAGATGGGGAGAGGTTCACCACTCTGAAAGACTGTGTTGGAAAATAGTTCAACAATCTAAGAATATGTTCCTCAACGTAAAACTACAAAGAATTAGTGGATTTCATTGTCTACGGTTCATAATATCATTAAAAGATTCAGAGAATCTGGAGAAATCTCTGAACACAAGGGACAAGGCTGGAAACCAATATTGGATGGTGGTGATCTTCGGGCCCTCAGGCAGCACTGCATTAAAAACACACTATTCTGGAGTGGAAATCACTGCATGGGCTCAGGAACACTTGTGAAAACCATCGTCTGTGAACACAGTTCATCGCTGTGTCCACAAATGATGTTAAAACTCTCCAAAGAAGAAACCAGATAGAAACATGATCCAGAAACACCGCCGCCTTCTCTGGACCGAGATCATTGAAGATGGACTGAGGTGAAGTGGACAACTGTCCTGAGGTCTGATGGATCACAATCTGAGATTCTGTTTGGAAATCATGGACGCTGCATCCTCCAGGTTAAAGAGGAGAGGGACCATCCAGCTTGTTATCAGCTCAGTTCTAAAGCCAGCATCTGTGATGGTACAGGGATGCATTAGTGCACATGGCATGGGTAGCTTGAACATCTGGAAGGAAGCATTAATGCTGAATGATATATTCAGGTTTTGGAGCAACATATGCTGCCATCCAGACAACGTCTCTTTCAGGGAAGGTCTTGTTTATTTCAGCAGAACAACGTCCAACCACATTCTGCACGTATTCCAACAGCATGGTTCTCTAGTAGAAGAGTCCGCTGATAAACTGGCCTCCTGCAGTCCAGACCTGTCAATCATTGAAAACATCTGGAGCATCAGGACATGAACAATACAACAAAGGAGACCCTGAACTGTTGAGCAGCTGGAATCCTCTATCAGGCAAGAATGGGACCACATTTCATTTTCAAAACTCCAGAAACTGCTCTCCTCAGTTCCCAAAGGTTTCCAGAGTGTTGTTAAAAGAAGAGTTGATGCAGCTCAGTGGTGAACATGATGTCTATTTTCAATTATTTGCAATAAAATATGGGTTCTTGTGATTTTCAAATTGCATTCTGTTTCACTTACATTTTACACAGTGTCCAAACTTTTTGGGAATTAGGTTAAATAAAGGTGAAATTAAAAGTGCCCACATTCAGTTGGGTTTTTGGAGCCCAGTCAACCATCAGAGCCTTTAGTGTTTTGTGATGTTACAAGACTCAAACTGTCTGTCTGTGGTTGAGATGAGACATCAGTCAGACTTAAAGCCCCTTTAGAGACATCACATATCACCTGGTGAGGAACTGTACACCTCCAACTGAGAGGGTGGAAGGATGGAGACCTCGATGTTTGGGAGGTTATCCTGTCAGTCATCCATTCATTAACTTTAATACTTCATTTCTGTTGAATCCAAAATCTTTTGAAGGATCTGAAGGATGGGAAATCCTCCCAGACACAGATACGAGGCTGAGGACAGTGCAGCGCCTCCACCTTCATGTTAGTGAACAACACAGAGAAACTCTGATGCTTTGGATGCTGACAGAGAATCGTTCAGTCAAACAGCCATCAGGCTGCTGAATGGATCTCCACTGTAATGAAGCTGAAAAATGTCCGTCTGGGACATAAATCTTCGCCTTCATTGCTGATTTCCTGCCTCTGCCGTCTCCAGCCCATTTCATACATCGTGTAAGTTGATGAAGCTCTGCCAGACTTCCATTTCACAGTACAACACCAGGCCATAAACACAACTACATGAATCACTGCAAACAATACAGCGCCATGACGAATGCTTGTGGAACCACTCCAACATGCATCATGTGACCGCCGCCACGAGTTACTGTCAGCAAACAAGACAGGAACAAGGAGAGAACGCAGAACAATGCTCAGTGCTGCTCCCCAGGGTGACCCTTCCCCCCTCCCCCTCACACACACACACACAACCACCCACAGACACCCACACCCTCCACTCAACACCACCCTCAGTCTGCCGGCGAGGCGGTGGGAGGAAATCAGGACGTGACAAATCAGCCGAGACCCCGACAGTAAACTTCATAACCGGCGATAATGAGCTCCCGCTGGACACGATACTCAGGAGGAGGGAACAACGCTAACGATGCGCTAATCGGTCCAAGAGGAGGAGGAGAAGGAGGGGGATGGTGGATTGAGGAGGATGGAGGAGGATGGAGGAGGAGGAGGAGGAGGAGGATGGAGGATGGAGGAGGAGGAGGAGGAGCAGGATGGAGGAGGGAGGATGGAGGAGGATGGAGGATGAGGAGGATGGAGGATGGAGGATGGAGGAGGGAGGATGGAGGAGGAGGAGGATGGAGGATGGAGGATGGAGGAGGAGGAGGAGGAAGAAGAGAGTGATGTGAAGACAGGCAGATGTGAGGATCAACAAAAGCAGTAAAGAGGAGAACAGCAGTCTCTGAGGAGGTTCTGGATATGCAGCGGACGACGAGCTGGATCACAGAACATAGTTAGAGAGCTGAACAAGACTCCCTCAGCACGGCAGATGGAGGGTGTGTGTGTGTGTGTGTGTGTGTGTGTGTGTGTGTGTGTGTGTGTGTGTGTGTGTGTGTGTGTGTGTGTGTGTGTGTGTTGGGGGGTTGTGAGGAGTCGGGGGTAGAGCTGGATACTCAGTCTGTGTCATAGTTTGAGTGAAGCTTTCAGAGCAGACCAACGAAACAAGCAGCTCCTGAAGTCACCTGAATAAACACAGACATGTGAACATCCTGCAACTGAGGTCTTCAACCACAGACTGGATATAAAACTACAGGCTGGATATAAAACACAGACTGGATATAAAACTACAGACTAGACATAAAACTACAGACTGGATATAAAACTACAGACTGGATATAAAACACAGACTGGATATAAAACTACAGACTGGATATAAAACTACAGACTGGATATAAAACACAGACTGGATATAAAACTACAGACTGGATATAAAACTACAGACTGGATATAAAACACAGACTGGATATAAAACTACAGACTGGATATAAAACTACAGACTGGATATAAAACTACAGACTGGATATAAGACACAGACTGGATATAAAACTACAGACTGGATATAAAACACAGACTGGATATAAAACACAGACTGGATATAA
This sequence comes from Brachyistius frenatus, assembly GCF_029030835.1. NCBI lineage: Eukaryota > Metazoa > Chordata > Actinopteri > Embiotocidae > Brachyistius > Brachyistius frenatus. The sequence continues at coordinate 203,728 of NW_027210965.1, forward strand.
AACTACAGACTGGATATAAAACTACAGACTGGATATAAAACTACAGACTGGATATAAAACACAGACTGGATATAAAACACAGACTGGATATAAAACTACAGACTGGATATAAAACTACAGACTGGATATAAGACACAGACTGCCTCCCCTCCTATGGTAGATTGACAATATAGTTGACTTTGACTGAACACACTTCTGCATCGGCCTCAGTTTTTCAGACCTGGAAGCTACAAACACTTAAATTCAGTCTGAGGTCTGGACTCTTCTCAGGTGTCCTCCTCAGGTGTCCTCTTCAGGTGTCCTCCTCACCTGTCCTGCGTCTCTATAGCTTCAGAGTGGACACTGAGGAGCAGCGCGTGTTCTTCAGAAAGATGAAAACGTTTCTACATGACCAGTGTTTACTAGCTAGTTTTCTGAGGATCTTGGTGTCCCTCAGAGCCCCGTCGGAGTTCAGAGAGATCTGCTTGTTCTCATGAGAACTACTGCAGCAGCTCATCCATGTATTTAACAGGATCTACAGTGATACAGACAATTTGTTCTCTGCTGTTAACAGATAGAGACCCTTATCGTTCTTCTCTGAATGGGCTCGTCCCCCCGGCTCGTCCCCCCGGCTCGCCCCCCCGGCTTGTCCCCCCGGCTCGCCCCCCTTGTTGGAAACAGCTCACTGCCACAGAACAAACAGACCGACACCTCGTCATAGATCTCAGAGCAGCTTCCTCTCTGCTCCATGAAGAACCAGGAGGAAGTAAAGAAATCCTTCCTGCCTCGTCATGCCCCCCCCCCCCCAATACCCCCCACTCTTTAGTGTTAGGGCAGTAATAATGGAGGGCCGTTTAGCTTGCAGTTAGAAGCGCTGGGGAAGCACATCTTGTTCTAAATAATGACCAATTACAGTGTGTGTGTGTGTGTGTGTGTGTGTGTGTGTGTGTGTGTGTGTGTGTGTGTGTGTGTGTGTGTGTGTGTGTGTGTGTGTGTGTGTGTGGAGGGAGGGGGGGGGGGCGGGGGGTCTAATTGGAGGCAGGTTTCATACTCACATTTCTGATGATGCTGCAGCATGAGGGACGAGGAGGAGAGAGAACCAGGGGAGAGGAAGAGGAGGAGGAGGAGGGAGAGGAGGAGGAAGGGGGGCAGAAAAAAGCTGATACAGATAGACAGGGAGACAATGATGAAGACACTGAGAGGGAGAAGACATGGAGGAAGAGAGGATAGAGAGGACAGAGAGGACGGAAAGGACAGAGAGGAAAGAGAGGACGGAGATGGCCGAGAGGATGGGGAGAATGGAGAGGACGGAGAGGACGGAGAGGACAGAGAGGACGGAGGACAACCCGCCGCTGTTTGTCTTGCAGGGATAATATTCCACCAAAGTCTAATTCTGTCCATAAAAGCTGTTGGACTTCTTTTATTTTCTTTCCTCTCTCAATCGCCCCCCCCTCCCCTCCTTTCAGTGATAGTTGCCTTGGCAACCGTGGCAAATCTTCCTTTTCTCAAACAGATGTCCCATTTAGTTGGAAATTAGAATGTGTAAAAAACCCACGAGACGCAAATTATTTCAAAGTTCTCTGGTGGAGAGGAGGAAGAGAGGAGAGGGGAGGGGGGGCAGAAGAAAAGGAAGAGTATTCCCCTTCCTCCCCTCCTCCCCCTGCTCATCCTCTGTCTCTTCAGCCTGTGAATCACAGAGATTAGACAGATCATCCGGAGCGGGTGGCTCATTCAGGGGAAGAGACGGAAGACTGAGGGTGGAGGGAGGGTGGAGAGGGAGAATAGAGGGTGGAGAGGGGTGGAGAGGGTGGCAGGAGGGTGGAGAGGGGGGAGGGAGAAGAGAGGGTGGAGAGGGTGAAGGGAGAAGAGAGGGTGGAGAGGGGTGGAGGGAAGGTGGAGAGGGTGGGAGAGGGGTGGACAGGAGTGGAGGGAGGGAGGAGAGGGTGGGAGGGGTGGAGGGAGGGTGGAGAGGGTGGGAGAGGGGTGGACAGGAGTGGAGGGAGGGTGGAGAGGGTGGGTGGGCAGGGGTGGAGGGAGGGAGGAGATGCGGTAAGTGGTTCCAACCTGTGGCTGGGACCAGGAGGACCAGCCGCCCTCGGGGAGGATGGAGGAGCTCTGTGGTCGCAGCACGTTGTAAAAAGTAGACTGAAATCACTGAAGCTGCATCACAAACACTTGTGTTTTAGTTGCGGATCATTTTTCTGCTCCTCATCAAGTTATTTAATGTTAAATGTAGTCAGAATTAAAGAATAAATATTCACTTTTTTTTTAAAACTGCTCCAGTTTTTACCATTTGGTTTGAAGTAATTGCTCGTTTTTCAGATGCAAATGAGTTCTTGGAAAAATTCCCATTTTAACTGAACATTTGATTCAATTTAAAGAAAAACACTTTAAGCACTTCAATAAAAAAGAAACTGGCCGGAACAAACGATTAACTGGCAGAACGCAGAGAACATCCCGTCGTCCTGAGACGCTTCCAGCACAGCGACACGGGAAATACACGGAGGATCTCTAGCATCTATCACAGAAACACAGCAACATGGTCGTCTCAGGACCGACTCGTTCTGCAGGAACCATCTGGAACCTCAGCATACAATATGACCTCCACCCTCACACCAACCACCAGCACCATCACACCAACCACCAACCACCATCACCATCACACCAACCACCAGCAACATCACACCAACCACCAACCACCAGCACCATCACACCAACCACCAGCACACCAACCACCAGCAACATCACACCATCACACCAACCACCAGCACCATCACACCATCACACCAACCACCAGCAACATCACACCATCACACCAACCACCAGCACCATCACATCAACCACCAGCACCATCACACCAACCACCAGCACCATCACACCAACCACCATCACACCAACCACCAGCACCATCACACCAACCACCATCACACCAACCACCAGCACCATCACACCAACCACCATCACACTAACCACCAGCACCATCACATCAACCACCAGCAACATCACACCAACCACCATCACACTAACCACCAGCACCATCACATCAACCACCAGCAACATCACACCAACCACCAGCACCATCACACCAACCACCAGCACCCTCACACCAACCACCATCGCACCAACCACCATCGCACCATCACACCAACCACCAGCACCATCACACCAACCACCAGCACCATCACACCAACCACCAGCAACATCTCACCAACCACCAGCACCATCACACTAACCACCAGCACCACCACATCAACCACCAGCACCATCACACTAACCACCAGCACCATCACATCAACCACCAGCACCATCACACCAACCACCAGTAACATCACACCAGCACCATCACACCAACCACCATCACACTAACCACCAGCACCATCACATCAACCACCAGCAACATCACACCAACCACCATCACACTAACCACCAGCACCATCACATCAACCACCAGCAACATCACACCAACCACCATCACACTAACCACCAGCACCATCACATCAACCACCAGCACCATCACACCAACCACCATCACACTAACCACCAGCACCATCACACCAACCACCAGCATCATCACACCATCACACCAACCACCAGCACCATCACACCAACCACCATCACACTAACCACCAGCACCATCACATCAACCACCAGCAACATCACACCAACCACCATCACACCAACCACCATCACGTCAACCACCAGCACCATCACGCCAACCACCAGCACCATCACATCAACCACCAGCACCATCACACCAATCACCAGTAATCCACATTTGAATACACAAACACACACACTCAGACTGCAGTGTAAAACTACTCTCCTTGACCTGTTAAATTATTGACGTATTATAATCACTTTATTTTTATGACTTTATACACGAGACTTCAGATCTCTTCGCGGTCTGTTTTTGGAGGAACTAGAATCGTGTCACGTTTTAAAATCGGTGTTTGTGCTCCTACTGATCGGCTCAGTAAATGGTCTGTACTTGTATAGCGCTTTATCACCTTTTGGTCTCAAAGCGCTTTTACATGGTTTTCCATTCATCCATTTGTGAGATAGATCACCATGCAAGGTGCTGCCATCAGCACAACATTCATACACCATCGGGAGCAACTTAGGATTCAGTGTCTTGCTTGAGGACACTTAGGCATGTGGACAGGAGGAGCTGGGGATTGAACCACCAACCTTCTGATTAGTATGCAACTCACTTTACAGACTGAGCTACAGCCTCCCAGTAGATCTGAGGAACACCAGAACCACACCTGGTTCGTCCAGCGAACCTTTAAAACCAGATGTGTGGATAAAATCAGAAAGACTGCATTACTAAACTGTTCTGTTGTCTTTCTTATTGACAGTATGCAACACCTGAGTTCCTCTTACACAAAGAACTGGGCCAATCAGACACTTTTTAAATGCTTACATTTTATGAAAATAAAATACACATATTTCGTGTTTAATTTAATTAATTTAATTTAATTTAATTGATGTAATTCTTTTGGTTTGTGTACTGGGGATATAGTGTACCATGAACTACTTTGATATCTGCATAAATAAACAGCAATTGAATGCAGTTAACACAATATAAATAATATCTAGTAAATGTTGGACTGAAAGGAACATTTATTAAATATCAGCATTGCAGTATAATAAAGAGTAAATCACAACACTTTCAGTCCAAAATCAGACCTGGATTTAAACAGTGTGAGTGTGTAGAGGACTGAAAGGAAGTCATTTCACCACATCAATGTGTTTATTCTGCTTGAAACGCTCATTTTAATCCACGTAGTTCAATCTGATGAATCTGCTGCAAAACATGAAGCTGCTTTCAGAGGGAAGAGAGACGGGGACGAGCAGCACGACATTTCTTACAGTGTCCGTGTCGTCCTGACTCCCTCTACTCGCGGTCAAACTCCCAACACAACTGCTCGCTGATCAACTGGCGAGTCTGAGAGAGGAGGCATGGAGCACAGTGTGTGAGTGTGTGTGAGTGTGTGTGTGTGTGTGTGTGTGTGTGTGTGTGTGTGTGTGTGTGTGTGTGTGTGTGTGTGTGTGTGTGTGTGTGTGTGTGTGTGTGTGTGTGTGTGTGTGTGAGACTGAGGCGAGGAGGAACATAAGGACAGAATCACTTTAATCCATTTTTTTTCCTCGACGATACCACATGCCTCGGGGAGGGAAGGCATGTGTGAAATGGAGGAGAATGCCCCATAGTGGGCCATAACACACACAAGCACACACAAACGCTGACACACACACCCAGGCACAGTGAAGTCCCGCCCCTGGAGGCCATTTAACAGGTAATTTAAAGAGAACCCCTCCAGGGAAACGACACAGTAAATGTCCTCTCGTCTGCTTTCTCCCTCCATAACTGTTTACTCAGCGACAGGCTGCAGACTGGCAGCACATACAGCAGATAGAGACGAAAGTGGAAACGAGCTGGAAGACACAAAGACGTGGGGGGGTGACAAGTGTTAAAGTAGGCCAATTCTTTTTTCTCTCTCCTCTACCAACCCCCTTAAGTAGCCGTTTATTAATGTTCAGTGTTCGTAGGCTACTTTATTTGGCTCCTCTGGGAACGGGAGCGCTCCGGGAATGGAGGTGGGAGATGGAGGAATGAAGGAGTAGAGGAGGCGAGAGGACGCGGCTCGGGGGGAGTCTCACAGAGAATCCGATGTTAATTTAGTGGGCTCTGGTGAGGAGGCCCAGAAAACCACAGAGTCCCAACTGTACCTCTTTTTATCTCTCGAGGAGCACACCGTGCTGCGTCTCGCAGCCCAATGACTGTAGACTGTATGCATGATATATATCAGCAATATATACACCATCAATATATTTTACCAATATATAACACCAATATATACAGCATCAATATATATTACCAATATATATCACAAATATACACCCAACAATATATACCACTGATATATACCACCGATATATACCCACGATATATACCACCGATATATACTCACGATATACACAACTGATATATAACACCAATATATATCACTGATATATACACCATCAATATTTATTACCAATATACATACCATCAATATACATTACCAATATATACCACCAATATATAACACCCATATATAAAACCAATATATAACACCAACATATACCAACAATATATACCACCAATATACACCATCAGTATATATTACCAGTATATAACACCAATATATACACCGTCAATATATATTACCAATATATATCCACCGATATATACCACCAATATATAACATTGATATATATACCACCGATATATACAACTAATATATTCCACTGATATATACCACCGATATATACCCCCGATATATATACCACCGATATATACACCATCAATATATTTCACCAACATATTTTACCAATATATAACATTGATATATATACCACCGATATATACAACTAATATATACCACTGATATACAGTGAACCCTCGCTATAACGCGGTTCACCTTTCACGGTCTCGCTGCTTCACGGATTTGCATCGTGCATTGTGTTCTGCATTCTGATTGGCTGAACAGTCTCTCCGCTTCTTCTCTACCTGTTTGTCAATAACGTTGCGGTTTAATATGTACACGTACGTAAAACAGCTTGCCAAATTAAAAATAATCGATGGTGGCATGTCGGTTTATAAGAATCTTTTTGCCCAGAAGAAAAAAGAGCGACAACAACTACCGATAACTATGTTCTTCTCTCGAAAAACCACACCTGCACCGCCGGCTTTAGAAGAAAGAACCGCTGCAGAGCGGAGTCAGGATGCAGCGGCTCAGTCAGAAGAGCAGTGAAATACACGAGTCACTATTTGTCCTACTGTACTTTGTATTTGTTTTCATAATCATTTTTCATTTCCTCCCGTTCTAATCCAATGACTCGGGTCGCAGTGGGGCGGTGCCGATCTCAGCAATTTGAAGCCTTCAGTTCGTATTGATGATTAAAATTATTATTTTACAGTACAGTAGTTATTTGTAAAAAAAAACATTTATACAGTACTTTTATTTGTTAAACAAATGCTTGGGCCTGTAAAAAGGTTTTGTTCTTTGGTTTCAATGTATTATGGAGTATTTCATTGTATAATAATTGTAAAAAAAATAAAGGTTACTACTTCACGGATTTCACCTATCACGGTTTCTATTTGGAACGTAACCCCCGCGAAAAATGAGGGTTCACTGTATACCACCGATATTTACAACTGATATATACCACCGATATTTACAACCGATATATTCCACTGATATATACAACCGATATATACCACCGATATACAGAACATCTGTTAACAGAACCAGAGGTGGAGAACATCTGTTAACAGAACCAGAACCAGAGGTTCATTGTGGAGTTTCTCCGACAAATATTTAATGAAACGAAGGAGATCTGAGAGTTTACTGCAGATCAGAATCTGTTCGATGTCTTCATCTTTGTAACAGTGTCGTGAATTTAAGGGTTAAACATTTATTTTTTCTCACAAGTCAGACTGAGCTGGAGCCTTCCATCAGGGACTGTTCAGACCCGTTTCTGTTTGGACCCGCAGTACCACATGACAACAGTGGAAGATGAAAGCAGCAGTGTTCACTGTGATGGATTATGAGGTGAAACCAACGTCTGCCTGGAGGGAAGGAAATGGTTTAAAAACTTCTGAGAGCAGTTGGTAGTAAAGGAACGAAACAATCTGTAGTCAACGGGCTGAAACCCACCTCGGTTCTGATGGAGTTCTGTAAGACGGAGAGTTCGCCTCTCATTCAGAACTTTGTTAAGTGTCTCCTCATCAGGGGACAACAAAGACAACTCAGAGAAGAGAAACAGGTCATATTACCTTGATGCCACCTCACCATCATTAGAATCATTATCCCCCCGCCCCCTCCTATTACTTTCACCAGGGCCGTGAAAACAAGTAAGTTAATTAAAGTCGGCAAGAGTCCCTTCCATTTCCCGCTCATCAGCGAGGACAAGTCATCAAACAGAGCGCAGGTAGTCCATTCTGTCAAACGAGAGCCGAAGAAGAGGAGGGAGGAGGAAGGGGAGGGGGGCAGGGAGGAGGAGGAGGAAAGAAGAAAACGGCCTCTCTTCATCTCTTTAGTTTTTGATGAGCTTTCTTAATTGGGCCACTATAGAAGGAGAAGTGAATCCTCAATAATTAAAAAATCTAATTAAGGAGTCTTTTGCATCTCCGTCCTTAATTATTCGGCGCTGAGCGGCGGGGAGCGATACATTTCTGCCCGTTTCATTTAAAGAAGAAAACAGGGTCTCTCTCTTTCACTCCCCCGTCACTCTGCACAAATCCCCCGTCAACAAACGCACCACTTTGTCTCTCGTCGTGTGTTTGTCTTCGAGCGAGCCGTCCGTCTCCTCAGAGAGCATCAGTAGAAACATTCAGAGATTTAACGTACTCCTTCCATGCAGCACCTCCTGATGTCCTCCTCGGCCTCCTGTCCTGCAGTGCTCTCCTTTGTCACTCAACCCTCTTTCTGCAGAAACAACACAAGAGATACTCGACCCGTTTTAGACCCAAACATCCCCTTAGTTTACAAGTTCTTATCATTTCAGTTATTTGGAGCGTCTGTCAAACAGGTTCCACATACCTGCTGCTACCTGGAACAATGATCTGAACATCAGAGCAGCATTGAATATATCCAGAAACCCAGCGTTACACAGCCTAATACGCTGCCTTCAGGGCCCAGTACAACCAAGAGCCCAGGACCGGGAGGGCCCAGTAGAACCAGGAGCTCAGGACTGGTAGGGCCCAGTAGAACCAAGAGCTCAGGACCGGGAGGGCCCACTAGAACCATGGTTTCAGGACCGGGAGGGCCCACCTAGAACCAAGAGCCCAGGACCGGGAGGGCCCAGTAGAACCAGGAGCTCAGGACTGGGAGGGCCCACTAGAACCATGGGTTCAGGACATGGGGGGATGAGTAGAACCAGGGGTTCAGGACCAGGAGGGCTCAGTACAACCAGGAGCTAAGGACCGGGAGGGCCCAGTACAACCAGGAGCTCAGGACCGGGAGGGCCCTGAACGCTGCTCTGTGTCAGTCCAGAGAGGGACTAAATCAAACTTGACTCCCTTTGAGTTCATATCGGACTCATTAGTCGAGTTTTATTGAGTATAAAGTAAATTGAAGGACACAGAAAGTCGTATATTATTATTCCATCTAGTCTTGTAAGTATTTTTATTCAAATACACAATACTTGTTTTTAATGATGATTAATTGTGTAAAAAGTCTTATGTATGTAGAGGTTAAATAACCATGATCAGAAAAATATTTAATTCAATTAAATTACTGTTTCAAATGTCTGTATTTACAAAAGTGTTGCATCCAAATATACTTTGAATGTATTCTATAAAGCTGATATGTATATATAGAACAGAATATTAATTCTGCATCACTGTGCAGGACCTACTCCTCATCTGTACAGGTGAGTTCATGAAACTGGAGTCAGTCTAAAACCCCCCACTTCATGTGTTGAAGGCGTGATGTTCTTATTTAAACAACAGAAATGTGAATCCTGCAGGTTCAGTTAAAATAATCAGGTTCAGAATAATAAGAAGTTACATTAATTAAAATAGTTATGAGGGAAACTAGTAACATGTCACCTGTTAAATGTTACTTCATTTACATTTTTGCTTCAAATAAATAACTGGCACTATTACTCACTTCTTAAAAGTCTTATAAATTAATCAATGATTAGCTTGAACAGTCCCTCCAGAACGTAACGATCTTGCGATCTCAATAATTAGGTGGTGTCCCGCTAACAACGTGGGCTTCATTGACAACTGGAATACTTTCTGGGGGAAACCTGGTCTGATCCGGAGAGACGGCATCCATCCTACTTTGGATGGTGCAGCTCTTCTTTCTAGAAACATGGCCGTGTCTCTTAACAGCCCTAAAACCTGACATCCAGGGTTGAGGCCAGGACGCAGAGCTGCAGTCTTACAGCTCCTCTGCAGCTTCTTTAGAGCTGTCACTCACCCAAAACCTTCAACATCCTGTAGAGGTTGTGTCTGTACCCAGACCACCGATATTTAAACAACTCAAGAAAAGATGCATCAATAAAAATGTAATAAAAATGGATCCTACCAAATAAATGGATCAAAGAAATCTGACAATTAAAAGCGGATTATTAAATATCAGATCTCTCTGGTCTAAATCTCTGTTAGTAAATGACTTGATAACTGATCATCAGATTGATTTACTCTGTCTCACAGAGACCTGGCTGCAACAGGAAGAATATGGTAGTATGAATGAAGCAACTCCTCCCAGTCATATTAATTATCATATTCCTAGAGATTCAGGAGGAGGAGGAGGAGGAGGAGTGGCAGCAATCTTCCACTCAAGTTGATCAATTAATCCAAAGCCTAAACTTAGTTCTAAATCATTTGAGAGTCTGACTCTTAGTCTCTCACCCAAACTGGAAAGCAGAGAAACGGATTGTATTGTTGTTGTTTATCTCCCACCTGGTCCTTATTCAGAGTTTCTAACTGAATTCTGACTTTTGATCAGATTTAGTGCTGAGTTCAGATAAAGTGATGATAGTGGGAGACTTTAACATTCATGTTGACGTGGACAACGACAGCCTCAGTTCTACTTTCAGCTCATTATTAGATTCTATAGGCTTTTATCAGGATGTAAATAAACCCTGTCACCGTGGTAACCACACCCTCCATCTGGTTCTGTCGTATGGGATGGAAACTGAAAATTTAATGGTATTTCCTCCAAACCCTGTTTTGTCGGACCACTTCTTATTAACATCTGAAGTTACAATAATGGACTACACAGCATGTGGGAATAAATCCCACTACAGTAGATGTCTGTCAGATGATGCCGTGGCCAAGTTTAAGGAAGCAGTTACATGTTTATCCTCTTCGATGCCGTGTGTTAAAGCAGTGGAAGACATCTACATTGATCTTAGTCCCACACAAGTGGATCATCTGGTAGAAAACACTGCAGTATCTCTGCTACAACTCTGGATGATGTCGCCCCTCTGAAGAAGAGAGTCATGAACCAGAGGAAGTTGTCTCCATGGTACAACTCAGAACTACGCTCTGCTAGGCAGCGACTAGAAAGATGGAAAGGAAATGGAGTTCCACTAATTTAGAAGAATTTCACCTGCCTGGAAGGATAGTCTAATATTATACAAGAAAACTCTCCGTAAGGCCAGAACTTTATATTATTCATCATTAATAGAGGACAACAAGAACAACCCCAGGTTTCTTTTCATCACTGTAGCAGGCTGACAAAGAGTCCCAGTTCTGTTGAGTCCTCTATTCCTTCAGCTCTCAGCAGTAATGACTTCATGAACTTCTTTACTAATAAAATTCTTACTATCAGGGAGAGAATCAGGCCGACCCTTCCTGACACCATCACTGATGTGATGTTAAGTACAGCAGCCCTGAAAGCAACTGTAGGACCAGATGTAAACTTGGAACATTTCTCTCCTGTTGAGCTCTCTGAGTTAACTAGAATTATTTCTTCATCTGGATCCTCTAGCTGTCTGTTAGATCTCATCCCAACTAAACTTTTGAAGGAAGTCTTCCCTTTAATTAATACTTCCATATTAGATCAGATCAACCTATCTATTGTAACCGGCTATGTACCGGAGGCTTTTAAAGTGGCTGTAATTAAACCTTTACTTAAAAAGCCGACTCTTGATCAGCTGTTTTAGGAAACTACAGACCAATTTACAACCTGACGTTTATTTCTAAAATCCTTGAAAAAGTTGTTGCAAGTCAATTTTGTGATCATTTACAAAGGAATGATCTGTTTGAAGATGTTCAGTCTTTAGAGTTCATCATAGCACAGAAACAGCTCTGGTGAAAGTTACTAACGACCTTTTATTAGCCTCAGATAATGGACTCGCCTCTGTACTTGTTCTTCTGGACCTCAGTGCTGCTTTTGATACGATTGATCATACGATCTTATTACAGAGATTAGAAGACGTTACGAGGATTAAAGGAACTGCATTAGACTGGTTCAAATCCTACTTATCAGATAGAGTCCAGTTTGTCCATGTCAACAATGAGTCTTCCAGACAAACAAGAGTTAGTTATGGAGTTCCACAAGGCTCAGTGTTAGGCCCAATACTTTTTACTTTGTACATGCTTCCATTAGGAGATGTCATCAGGAAGCACTGCATCAACTTCCATTGTTATGCAGATGACACTCAGCTATATCTTTCTATAAAACCAGATGAAACTAATCAGTTAGTAAAACTTGAAGCCTGTCTAAAAGACATAAAGGCCTCGATGACCAAAAACTTCCTGCTTCTGAATTCAGACAAAACAGAAGTTATTGTACTTGGTGCTAAACACCTCAGAAACTCTTTCTGTAATCACTTAGTTACTCTAGATGACGTTGTCTTGGCCTCCAGCAAAACTGTGAGGAACCTTGGAGTCATCTTTGATGAGGATTTGTCCTTTAGACACCATATAAAGCAAATCTCCAGAACTGCCTTCTTTTATCTACGTAATATTAATAAAATCAGGAAAATCCTTCCTCAGCGTGACGCAGAAAAACTAATTCATGTGTTTGTTACTTCTAGACTAGATTATTGTAATTCCTTGTTGTTAGGATGTCCAAATTACTCATTAAAAACCTGCAGCTGATCCAAAATGCTGCAGCAAGAGTACTGACGGGATTTAACAAGAGAGATCATATTTCTCCAGTTTTATCTTCTCTTCACTGGCTTCCTGTGAAATCAAGAACAGAATTTAAAATTCTCTTGATGACTTACAAAGCTCTACATGACCAGGCTCCATCATATCTTAGAGATCTTATAGAACCATATAATCCTAGCAGAGCACTCCTCTCTCAGTACGCTGGTCTACTTGTGGTTCCTAGAGTTTCCAGAAGTAGAATGGGAGGCGGAGCTTCAGTTTTCAGGCTCCTCCCCTGTGGAACCAGCTTGTGTTGGAGGGGCAGAAACCCTCTCTAGCTTTAAGATTAGACTCAAAACGTTCCTCTTTGATAAAGCCTATAGTTAGGGCTGGCTCAGGTAGACCTGAACCAACCCTTAGTTATGCTGTTATAGGCCGAGGCTGCTGGAGGACCTCGTTACATGCTGAGCTTCTTTTCTTTCCTCCTACTCTTTAACTGACTCATACCTCACCATCTTCTTCTCTCCCATAGTTTCTTCTTATTATCTGTTGTCTCCATTCAGTTCCTTCACTCGTGTAGTTTCTGTTCTTTCTTTTCCAGATGTCCTGTCATGGAGCTGCATGTCTCTGCTCTGTGATTGTCGTCTCCACCAACAGTTCTTCTCTTCTATCTCTATGCTGTCCTTTTCTCTCTCTGCTCTCCTCTCACCCCAACCAGTCGAGGCAGATGCTCCGCCCACCTCTGATCCTGGTTCTGTTAACAGATGCTCCGCCCACCTCTGATCCTGGTCCTGTTAACAGATGCTCCGCCCCCTCTGATCCTGGTTCTGTTAACAGATGCTCCGCCCCCCTCTGATCCCGGTTCTGTTAACAGATGCTCCGCCCACCATTGATCCTGGTTCTGTCGGAGGTTTCTTCCTGTTAAAGGGAGTTTTTCTTCCCTCTGTTGGAGGTTTTTCTCCCTTAAAGAGGAGTTTTTTCCCTCCTAGCTTATTTGGGAATTGTTGAATTGTTGAATTGTTGAATTGTTGGTTTCTCTGTATAATATTGTAAAGTCTTGCTCTAAGGACTTTAATGTGTTAAGTACCATGAAATAACCTGTGTTATGATTTGGCACTATCTAAATAAAGTTGAATTGAATTGAATAATTAACACAAATTTAAGCAAAATCTGCAATATTTGTGGGAACTTACAATTCTTTTAAATTTCCATGATTTTTCTGCTAAAAATATCATCAACAGAATCTGTACTGGAAGTATTACGACAAAGTTTTTTTTATCAATAAAACTCACTTTATTACCAACAATAACTCCTCATATCCAACCAGAAAGTATCTGCTTCTGTTTTCATCACCAAATAAAACTCTGTTCACGGGAGAAACCGGAGCAAGAGGAGGAACAGGAAGTGAAACGTGTCCTTCACATTAAAATGATGTGATTAAATGTTTGCGGTCAGAGGAAGTGATTCCATATTACTGGATGTTAAATGAGTTTTCTCCACACGTCCAGTTGTCAGAGACGTCTCTTTGTTTGTTTCATCCAGCAGGTCTATGTGTTGAATGAACATGAATTAAACAGCATCTAAAGCTCTTATTTTGACAGCTGATGTAGTCCTTGTTTCTATATTCCAGTCACAGACGCTCTATTCTGGAAACATATGCAGCTTTTAGGACCTTTGAGGAGCTTTGAGGAGCTTTTAGCAGCTTATATCTCCACGGTTCTCTAAGTTCAATAAATACGTAGAAAAGATTAGAACTGAAATATTTCTGTGAAGTGCAGCATGATTATTATCACAGGACGTGATCAAAGATGTATTCCTTTATCAGATAGTGCTTAAAAAAAAAAAAAAATTCTTTGCTGACTTCCAGTTTTTCTAACTCTCGCAATTTGCAAAAAATCTGCAGAAAAATGAAACATTTTTGATCAAAACAATCATGAAAAAAATTCAAATCCTGGAGGGACTGATTTCTAGAATCTGAACTGTGTTTAAATTAATCTGAATTGACGTACAGATTTTCTAACACTGCATGCAGGATGAGGGATTCCTTTAAGATAATGCACAGCGATAATTTCATACGCTGCATTATAACAGAACAGTGAATGATTGCGATGGAAGACCTTCTCCTCTCCCATCAGAAACCAGTTTGTTCTTAATTGGATGCTGATGGAGAAACTGCAGAGAGAGAAGAGCCTCTCATGTGTGTCTGTGGAGCGCTGCGTGAACGTGTGAAGCTGCGTGTCCCAGCCATGCAGCTCATTATTAATAATGACTCAGATGTCAGCTGCCGAGGTTGCCAGATTGGTTTCTGCTGCTGAGAATCTGAGTTGCTAAATTATGAGTAGAGAGCAGTTCTGAGATCTGTGACACCAGCTGGTGAAGGATCGGCTACTTTCTGGGAATGTTGAACTTTTACAGCAGAACTCAGTCCAGAATCAGAAGGAGGAGCTCAGTGTTAATGAACAAATGATATATCTACTACATACAGAAGGATTCAGAAATCTTCATCTTAACTAACTTTTACAGTGAATCCTGAATGAAGCCTTTTAAACATGAGGACCAATCAGCAGCCATCAGTGATGTCAACAACCATCAGTGATGTCATCAACCATCAGTGATGTCATCAACAATCAGTGATGTCATCGTTGGTTTGTGAACGTTATGAATCCTCCAGTTCAGATTCTGTCCGTCACCATCTTGCTACTTCGGAGCGGTTTGGAGCAGGAAGTGACCATATTTGGACGAGCTGGGGGAGGAGCCAGCGGTGGATCTGACCGATCTGATTGGAAACCTGACGATACTACGTCCCGCCCACCGATAGCTGTAACCAATCAAACAGACACGCCCCCAAAAACAGGTCTTCTTGAATCTTCTTTTCTAATGAATGAGGGATTATTTTCAGATGGACCTCCAGACAACTAAGAAGAAGGAGTGACTTTAGCTAACAACACCGAGATAACTGATGGACACATTTTATTCACTTTGGATTTGATGAGAGAAGTTGAATGGGAGTCTATGGAGCCGGAGGCTTTTTGGAGCCGACTTCTAGTGGCACTCGCTGGTATTGCAGCTGAAGACACTTCTGGATCAGAACCATTTTACAGACCTGAAGCTACGAACTCTTTTATATCCAGTCTGTAGTTTTATATCCAGTCTGTGGTTTTATATCCAGTCTGTAGTTTTATATCCAGTCTGTGTTTTATATCCAGTCTGTAGTTTTATATTCAGTCTGTAGTTTTATATCCTGTCTGTGGTTTTGTATGCAGTCTGTGTTTTATATCCAGTCTGTAGTTTTATATCCAGTCTGTAGTTTTATATTCAGTCTGTAGCTTTATATCCAGTCTGTAGTTTTCTAGTGGCACTCGCTGGTATTGCAGCTGAAGACACTTCTGGATCAGAACCATTTTACAGACCTGAAGCTACAAACACTTTTATAAATAGTCCGTGGTTTTATATCCAGTCTGTAGGTTTATATCCAGTCTGTAGTTGTATATCCAGCATGTAGTTTTATATCAGGAGTCTGTGGCTCAGTCGGTAGAGTGGGTTGCACATTAATCGGAAGGTTGGTGGCTCGATCCCCAGCTCCTCCTGTCCACATGCCTAAGTGTCCTTGAGCAAGACACTGAACCCTAAGTTGCTCCCGATGGTGAACCATCGGTGTGTGAATGTTCTCCTGATGGTGAACCATCGGTGTGTGAATGTTCTCCTGATGGTGAACCATCGGTGTGTGAATGTTCTCCTGATGGCAGCACCTTGCATGGTGATCTGTCTCATTAATGGGTGAATGGAAAACCATGTAAAAGCGCTTTGAGACCAAAATGTGATAAAGCACTCTACAAGTACAGACCATATCCAGTCTGTAGTTTTATATCCAGTATGAGGTTGAGACCCAGCAGCATCACTATGACTGTGAGGACAGTAGACAGGTTGGACCTGAGATGAAATGCAGCATGATGAGGACTTCTAATAAAAACTGGAGCTACGGAGCATTTTTAATGCTCAGCTCCTGTTTATTAAAAAAAAAAAAAAGATTATAACCGTTGACAAAATAAATCACAGCTTCTGCTCAGCGACACACAAACACAGCTACTTCATGTTGTGTGTAAACTGGGTGAAAACAATGAAGATAAAGGCGCAGCTGCTTTTTCCATCCTCACGAACAAAAGATTTGCTTGATGCTTTGTTACAATATGAAGTGATTTGTGGAGCTGCAGTGTTCCTACATCACGTACCACATCCTCCAAATAAAGATATTAACCAGGACCGAACACCACACAAATACACACTCAGGGAACTTGGAGGCTTGGTGTGAGGGACCGTAGTCAGGATATTTAATGAACTGCAGCAAGAGGACCTGGTTCGGTTCTCCGACACACAAACACTGAGATATGAACGAAGCTGCTGTCGCCAGCTGCATCTTTTATTCACCTCGTAAAGGATCTTTGAACTCTGAGTAACTGAGGAACTTCATCTTCCACAGGTGTACCCACCAAACCTGCTGCCCAGGTGACACACACCTCTGCTCTTCATCAGAGCCTCCTCTCAGAACCTCCACTCCTCCATCAGAACCTCCTCTCCTCCATCAGAACCGCCACTCCTCCATTAGAACCTCCAGTCCTCCATCAGAATCTCCTCTCCTCCAACAGAACCTCCTCTCCTCCATCAGAACCTCCACTCCTCCATCAGAACCTCCTCTCCTCCATCAGAACCTCCTCTCCTCCATCAGAACCTCCTCTCCAAACCGGAGCTCCAAACCGTGTCGACCACCAGTCGAACCAACGATCATCTGTCGGAGATGATGTCTGTTCAGTGTAATCTAAAACAAATTATTATGTCAAATGAATCATATCAATGTGTTCAGTTTATAAAAGCTGGTAACATCAAATATCAGACGATCATGAAGCACCTGAACCAGCTTGTGTTTTCATACAAGTAGTTCAAAGGTCATACACCTGGTCTGGTCCAGGTGTGTCTCTACCAGACCAGGTGAGCAGAAACTCACCAACGGACCCCACAGAGTTCTGGTGGTGTTCGACCTGTTCGATCCCACTGACATAAACAATCAAACCCACCTACTGGTTCAGTTTATCATAAAGTTAAATAAACTGTCAATTCAATATGATGTGAATCAGACAGTTGGCCACGCCCACTTCTGCTCCCAGCACACAGCGCTGAGATCTGCATCTGCATCCATGAAAATAAAAGGCTGTTGATGATGTGCAGTAGCAGGGTGGACTCACCAGGGGGAACCGTAGATCCTGAAGCCCCTGACGGTGACCTCGGAGTCCTGCAGGTAGATGCAGTTGGTGAGCAGCGACTGGACGTTCTCATAGTTCTCCGGCTTCAGCTTGGAGGCCGACGGGAAGTAGTAGAAGTCCTGCTTGATGAGGTCGGCCATGAACTCCTGGTCAAAGGTCAACTCGTGGTTCCCAGCGATCACTATCTTAATATCGTAGGGCAGGGTACCTGGAGGGGGGGGGGGCAAGGAGACATAAAGAGGAAGTGAGAAGATAACTTGAAGGAAGAAATGAGGAGGAGTGTAGAGGAAGAAGAAAAGGACAGAAGACACGGATGAAGGAGGACATTTGGACATGGAGGAAGATGGAGGAGAAAGGGAATGTGGGAAGGAAGGGACTGAAGGAACTAGAGATGGAGGGATGGAGGGAGGGGGGAAGGAGGGATGGAAGGGAGGAGGGACAGAGGGACAGGTGGAAAGGGGGATAGAGGGACAGAAAGACAGAGGGAAGGAGGGATGGAAGAAAGGAGGGACGGAGGGATTCCTCCACCATTCCTTCATCATTCCTCCATCATTCCTTCATCATTCCTTCATCATTCCTCCATCATTCCTCCACCATTCCTCCGCCATTCCTCCACCATTCCTCCACCATTCCTTCATCATTCCTCCGCCATTCCTTCGCCATTCCTCCGCCATTCCTCCACCATTCCTTCATCATTCCTCCACCATTCCTTCGCCATTCCTCTGCCATTCCTCCGCCATTCCTCCACCATTCCTTCATCATTCCTCCACCATTTCTTCGCCATTCCTCTGCCATTCCTCCGCCATTCCTCCATCATTCCTCCATCATTCCTCCACCATTCCTTCATCATTCCTCCACCATTCCTTCATCATTCCTCCATCATTTCTCCACCATTCCTTCATCATTCCTCCATCATTCCTCCACCATTCCTTCATCATTCCTCCACCATTCCTTCATCATTCCTCCTCCTTTCCTTCATCATTCCTCCATCATTCCTCCACCATTCCTTCATCATTCCTCCACCATTCCTTCATCATTCCTCCTCTGCATCAATACACCACCATTCCTCCACCATTCCTTCATCATTCCTCCATCATTCCTCCACCATTCCTTCATCATTCCTCCACCATTCCTTCATCATTCCTCCACCTTTCCTTCATCATTCCTCCATCATTCCTCCACCATTCCTCCACCATTCCTTCATCATTCCTCCACCATTCCTTCATCATTCCTCTGCCATTCCTCCACCATTCCTCCACCATTCCTTCATCATTCCTCCATCATTCCTCCACCATTCCTTCATCATTCCTCCACCATTCCTTCATCATTCCTCCACCTTTCCTTCATCATTCCTCCATCATTTCTCCACCATTCCTTCACCATTCCTTCATGATTCCTCCACCATTCCTTCATCATTCCTTCATCAATACACCATCATTCCTCCAACATTCCTCCACCATTCCTTCATCATTCCTCCACCATTCCTTCATCATTCCTCCACCATTCCTCCACCATTCCTTCATCATTCCTCCATCATTCCTCCACCATTCCTTCATCCTTCATCAATACACCATCATTCCTCCACCATTCCTTCATCATTCCTCCATCATTTCTCCACCATTCCTTCATCATTCCTCCATCATTTCTCCACCATTCCTTCATCATTCCTCCATCATTTCTCCACCATTCCTTCATGATTCCTCCACCATTCCTTCATCAATACACCATCATTCCTCCGCCATTCCTCCGCCATTCCTTCATCATTCCTCCACCATTCCTCCACCATTCCTTCATCATTCCTCCACCATTCTTCCATCATTCCTCCACCATTCCAGGAGGAGGGAGAGCAGGAGGGAGAGGAGGGAGAGGAGGGAGAGCACACAGAGTGATGTCTGCTCAGTTTACGGTGCAGAATATTAAACATTTACAGACTGCAGTGATTACGGCTGCTTACCTCATCCAATCAGAGCCCCCTGTTTTCTGCTCCATTTCAATGGCTCTAATTGGCTATTGAGAGGCCGGCTCACCGGGGCGCCCATCGATCTGAGCTCATAACACCGAGGAGGCCGGCCTTCAGTCCGACAGCGTGTTTTCAGAGCTGCTTTGTGCGGCGCTCATTTTGCTGACTTCCTATGTGTGTGCCAGTCTGCAGCATCTGTGATGAACGTGTCACGTTAGTGAAAAGGAGTAATTAAAGGGAGCTTTAGAAGAGGCTGACAGCCCGATGACGGCTGTCATAACAGCCAATCACAGCCTGGCGACATAAGGTGTGGGGGCAGAAATACTTTAGGAAGCCCAAAAATGTTGGAGTGTGAAGGAGGAATAATAAGGAGATGAAAGCAGCTGTCACAGCCCCCCCACACACACACACACACACACACACACACACACACACACACACACACACACACACACACACACACACACACACACACACACACACACACACACACACACACACACACACACACACACACACACACACACACACACACACACACACCCCACCCCTACTCCTCACTGAGTTGCCCTGGATAAACCCAGACAACCATCTAATGAATCACCTCAAGTTATCACAGAGGACTGAGAGGGCATCTTACAGACGTTCAACAGATGTTCTACAGATGTTCATGTTCTACAGATGTTCTACAGACGTTCAACAGATGTTCTACAGACGTTCAACAGATGTTCTACAGATGTTCAACAGATGTTCTACAGCAGATGTTCTACAGATGTTCTAAAGATGTTCTACAGACGTTCTACAGACATTCAACAGAAGTACCACAGACGTTCTACAGACGTTCAACAGGTGTTCTCAGACATTCTACAGATGTTCAACAGACGTTCCACAGATGTTCTAGACGTTCAACAGACGTTCAACAGAGGTTCTACAGATGTTCAACAGACGTTCAAAGGATGTTCAACAGACGTTCTACAGACGTTCATAGGTTCTACAGATGTTCTACAGACGTTCAACAGATGTTCAACAAACAGATGTTCTACAGATGTTCTACAGACGTTCAAAGGATGTTCAACAGACGTTATACAGACGTTCAACAGACGTTCTACAGATGTTCAACAGACGTTCAAAGGATGTTCAACAGACGTTCTACAGACGTTCTACAGACGTTCAGAGGTTCTACAGATGTTCTACAGATGTTCTACAGCTGTTCAACAGATGTTCAACAGATGTTCTACAGACGTTCAACAGACGCTCTACAGACGTTCAACAGATGTTAAACAGATGTTCTACAGAGGTTCTACAGATGTTCAACAGACGTTCAAAGGATGTTCAACAGACGTTCTACAGACGTTCTACAGACGTTCAGAGGTTCTACAGATGTTCAACAGACGTTCAACAGACGCTCTACAGACGTTCAACAGATGTTAAACAGATGTTCTACAGATGTTCAATAGATTTTCTACAGATGTTCAACAGATGTTCTACAGATGTTAAATAGATGTTCTACAGATGTTCTACAGATGCATACAAGTAGAAGATCCCTGTTCACCGACTGATCTGCTTTAACATCCTGCTAAATCACACATTAACCTGCTCACGTGTTTCTCAGTTTGAACATCAGAGTAAATGTCGTGGAGAACTGGACCAGCAGCAACAATGTCAGGAGATACAAGAAGAAAGGCGGAGACACCGGCTGCCACGGCAACATGAAATGACATCTGAAACACACACAACCGACTCTACAGACAGTACAAATATAAATTAACTTATATACTTCCAAACCATAAAATACAATATAAACATTATCTTTACAATTCAACTTTATTGTCAAATGAAAAATGACTAAAAGTCTTCCTCGTCTATTTTGTCTTCTCGAGGCGGTACTAACTGCGTGTTATATGTCTCCTCACCAGCGCAGTGTGCTCTTCATGGAGGACGTCAGGAGGACATCAGTGACCTGCTGACCGCTTCGTGTCACCGGAGCAGAGTGGAGCGGAGGATGAAAACTGCACACTCAGCAGGAAATACATGAAACATGAATGAAGTAGAAGATGTTGGTTTGTGAACTCAGATCAGAGTTACTGTCTGTCGGCAGGTTTGTATACTCCACCTGCTCTCACCGAAGGAAGGACGGAGGTGTGGAGGAACAGAGACAACGAGGGACGGACAGCAGGACGGCTCGTAAATTTAACAATTAAAACCGATCTGTGTCTCCTCAAAAATTCTGCTGCACCAGCACTTTTTAAAAACAAGTCCAGACACTTATGAGCTGGTATAAAGACACATATGAGCTGGTTTAAAGACACGTATGAGCTGGTTTAAAGAGACTATGAGCTGGTTTAAAGACACGCATGAGCTGGTTTAAAGACACATATGAGCTGGTTTAAATACACATGAGCTGGTTTAAAGGACACTTATTAGCTGGTTTAAAGACACACGAGCTGGTTTAAAAACACATGAGCTGGTTTAAAGACACTTATGAGCTGGTTTAAAGAGAAATATAAGATGGTTTAAACGACACTCATGAGCTGGTTTAAAAGACACATATGAGCTGGTTTAAAGACACGTATGAGCTGGTTTAAAGACACATATGAGCTGGTTTAAAGACACACATGAGCTGGTTTAAAGACACGTATGAGCTGGTTTAAAGACACATATGAGATGGTTTAAACGGCACTCATGAGCTGGTTTAAAGACACATGAAATGTTTTAAAGACACATATGAGATGGTTTAAAGACAAACATGAGCTGGTTTAAAGACACGTATGAGCTGGTTTAAAGACACGTATTAGATGGTTTAAACGACACTCATGAGCTGGTTTAAAGACACATGAAATGGTTTAAAGACACATATGAGCTGGTTTAAAGACACATATGAGCTGGTTTAAAGGACACTTATGAGCTGGTTTAAAGACACACATGAGCTGGTTTAAAGACACTTATGAGCTGGTTTAAAGACACATATGAGCTGGTTTAAAGACACATATGAGCTGGTTTAAAGGACACTTATTAGCTGGTTTAAAGACACATATGAGCTGGTTTAAAGACACACATGAGCTGGTTTAAAGACACGTATGAGCTGGTTTAAAGACACATATGAGCTGGTTTAAAGACACTTATGAGCTGGTTTAAAGACACATGAGCTGGTTTAAAGACACATATGAGCTGGTTTAAAGACACATGAGCTGGTTTAAAGACACTTATGAGCTGGTTTAAAAACACATATGAGCTGGTTTAATGACACTTATGGTTTAAAGACACACATGAGCTGGTTTAAAGACACGTATGAGCTGGTTTAAAGACAATGAGAGCTGGTTTAAAGACACATATGAGCTGGTTTGACACACATGGTTTAGAGCTGGTTTAAAGACACATATGAGCTGGTTTAAAGACACATATGAGCTGGTTTAAAGACATTTATGATATGAGCTGGTTTAAAGACACATATGAGCTGGTTTAAAGACACATATGAGCTGGTTTAAAAGACACATGAGCTGGTTTAAAGACACATATGAGCTGGTTTTATGAGCTGGTTTAAAGACACATATGAGCTGTTTTTAAAAGACACATATGAGCTGGTTTAAAGGACACTTATGAGCTGGTTTAAAGACACACATGAGCTGGTTTAAAGACACTTATGAGCTGGTTTAAAGACAAATATGAGATGGTTTAAACGACACTCATGAGCTGGTTTAAAGACACATATGAGCTGGTTTAAAGACACATATGAGCTGGTTTAAAGACACATATGAGCTGGTTTAAAGACATATGAGCTGGTTTAAAGACAATGAGCACACATGAGCTGGTTTAAAGACACATATGAGCTGGTTTAAAGACACATATGAGCTGGTTTAAAGACACATATGAGCTGGTTTAAAGAGCTGGTTTAAATGAGCATGGTTTAAAGACACATATGAGCTGGTTTAAAGACACATATGAGCTGGTTTAAAGACACACATATGAGCTGGTTTAAAGACACATATGAGCTGGTTTAAATGAGCACGTATGAGCTGGTTTTAAAGACTGGTTTATGAGCTGGTTTAAAGACACACATGAGCTGGTTTAAAGACACGTATGAGCTGGTTTAAAGACACATATGAGCTGGTTTGATGAGCTGGTTTAAAGACACATATGAGCTGGTTTATGAGCTGGTTTAAAGACACACATGAGCTGGTTTAAAGACACATATATGGAGCTGGTTTAAAGACACATATGAGCTGGTTTAAAGACACATGAGCTGGTTTATGAGCTGGTTTAAAGACACATATGAGCTGGTTTAAAGACACATGAGCTGGTTTGATGAGCTGGTTTAAAGACACACATAGCTGGTTTAAAGACACATATGAGCTGGTTTAAAGACACACTTATGAGCTGGTTTAAAGACACATATGAGCTGGTTTAAAGACACGTATGACAGATACACATGAGCTGGTTTAAAGACACTTATGAGCTGGTTTAAAGACACATATGAGCTGGTTTAAAGACACATATGAGCTGGTTTAAAGACACATATGAGCTGGTTTAGCTGGTTTAAACACATATGAGCTGGTTTAAAGACACATATGAGCTGGTTTAAAGACACATATGAGCTGGTTTAAAGACACATATGAGCTGGTTTAAAGACACATATGAGCTGGTTTAAAGACACATATGAGCTGGTTTAAAGACACATATGAGCTGGTTTAAAGACACATATGAGCTGGTTTAAAGACATGTATGAGCTGGTTTAAAGACACATATGAGCTGGTTTAAAGGACACTTATGAGCTGGTTTAAAGACACATATGAGCTGGTTTAAAGACACATATGAGCTGGTTTAAAGACACACATGAGCTGGTTTAAAGGACACTTATTAGCTGGTTTAAAGACACATATGAGCTGGTTTAAAGACACGTATGAGCTGGTTTAAAGACACATATGAGCTGGTTTAAAAAGATGACATATGAGCTGGTTTAAAGACACATATGAGCTGGTTTAACACATATGAGCTGGTTTAAAAGACACATATGAGCTGGTTTAAAGACACGTATGAGCTGGTTTAAAGACACATATGAGCTGGTTTAAAGACACACATGAGCTGGTTTTAAAGACACATATGAGCTGGTTTTAAAGCTGGTTTAAAGACACATATGAGCTGGTTTAAAGACACACATGAGCTGGTTTAAAGACACATATGAGCTGGTTTAAAGACACGTATGAGCTGGTTTAAATACACATGAGCTGGTTTAAAGGACACTTATGAGCTGGTTTAAAGACACATATGAGCTGGTTTAAAGACACATATGAGCTGGTTTAAAGACACGTATGAGCTGGTTTAAAGACACATATGAGCTGGTTTAAAGACACATATGAGCTGGTTTAAAGACACACATGAGCTGGTTTAAAGACACGTATGAGCTGGTTTAAAGACACATATGAGCTGGTTTAAACACATGAGCTGGTTTAAAGACACATATGAGCTGGTTTAAAGACACATATGAGCTGGTTTAAAGACACATATGAGCTGGTTTAAAGACACATATGAGATGGTTTAAAGACACACATGAGCTGGTTTAAAGACATGTATGAGCTGGTTTAAAGACACATATGAGCTGGTTTAAAGACACATATGAGCTGGTTTAAAGACACATATGAGCTGGTTTAAAGACACATATGAGCTGGTTTAAAGACACACATGAGCTGGTTTAAAGACACATATGAGCTGGTTTAAAGACACATATGAGCTGGTTTAAAGACACATATGAGCTGGTTTAAAGACACATATGAGCTGGTTTAAAGAGACATATGAGATGGTTTAAACGGCACTCATGAGCTTATTTAAAGATACATGAGCTGGTTTAAACGGCACTCATGAGCTGTTTTAAAGGACACTTATGAGCTGGTTTAAAGACAGATATGAGCTGGTTTAAAGACACATATGAGCTGGTTTAAAGACACATATGAGCTGGTTTAAACACACATGAGCTGGTTTAAAGACACATGAGCTGGTTTAAAGGACACTTATGAGCTGGTTTAAAGACACATATGAGCTGGTTTAAAGACACTTATGAGCTGGTTTAAAGACACATATGAGCTGGTTTAAAGACACATATGAGCTGGTTTAAAGACACATATGAGCTGGTTTAAAGACATTTATGAGCTGGTTTAAAGAGACGCATGAGCTGGTTTAAAGACACGTATGAGCTGGTTTAAAGACACATATGAGCTGGTTTAAAGACACGTATGAGCTGGTTTAAAGACACATATGAGCTGGTTTAAAGACACGTATGAGCTGGTTTAAAGACACGTATGAGCTGGTTTAAAGACACATATGAGCTGGTTTAAAGACACACATGAGCTGGTTTAAAGACACGTATGAGCTGGTTTAAAGACACATATGAGCTGGTTTAAAGACACGCATGAGCTGGTTTAAAGACACATATGAGCTGGTTTGAACACATGTAAGAGCTGGTTTAAAGATACGTATGAGCTGGTCTAAAGACAACACAGACACAGACACACACACACACACACACACACACACACACACACACACACACACACACACACACACACACACACACACACACACACAGCAGCAGCAGCAACAAAGACAGATCCAGAGCATCATCAAGCGTCCTCGTAGGTGGTCTGTCTCTTCTGTCTCTTTCATCCTGTCTGCTCCACTTCCTCGTTCACCGTGACGACGCCTCCAGGATAATGTGGATCAACATTAAGCTGCAACTTCCAGAGCGACGTGGGCTTCTGATGAATGAGAGCGCTGGCTCTCCGCCACGTCCTACGTCTGCTTTAACGGACGCCTCAGTCACACGACTCAGAACGACCAAGTACCTCTATGCTCCTTGTTTCATCACAGGGTGGTGAGGTCGTCAGCAGCTCTGCTCTGAAGGTCCTTTACATGGTGTGTTAGTGTGCTGACATCCACATGAAGAACTGAAAGTCTCTTCAGGAACCCCTATGAAGACATGAATGTCTCTTTATGAATCCAGGTGAAGACATGAACGTCTCTTTAGGAACCCCAATGAAGACATGAACGTCTCTTTATGAACCCAGGTGAACACATGAATGTCTCTTTAGGAACCCCGATGAAGACATGAATGTCTCTTTAGGAACCCCGACGAAGACATGAACATCTCTTTAGGAATACCGATGAAGACATGAACGTCTCTTTAGGAATACCGATGAAGACATGAACGTCTCTTTAGGAACCCCGATGAAGACATGAACGTCTCTTTATGAACCCAGGTGAAGACATGAACGTCTCTTTAGGAATACCGATGAAGACATGAACGTCTCTTTAGGAACCCCGATGAAGACATGAATGTCTCTTTATGAACCCAGGTGAAGACATGAACGTCTCTTCAGGAACCCCGATGAAGACATGAATGTCTCTTTATGAACCCAGGTGAAGACATGAACGTCTCTTTATGAACCCAGGTGAAGACATGAACGTCTCTTTAGGAACCCCGGTGAAGACATGAATGTCTCTTTATGAACCCAGGTGAAGACATGAACGTCTCTTTATGAACCCAGGTGAAGACATGAACGTCTCTTTAGGAACCCCAATGAAGACATGAACGTCTCTTTATGAACCCAGGTGAACACATGAATGTCTCTTTAGGAACCCCGATGAAGACATGAATGTCTCTTTAGGAACCCCGACGAAGACATGAACATCTCTTTAGGAATACCGATGAAGACATGAACGTCTCTTTAGGAATACCGATGAAGACATGAACGTCTCTTTAGGAACCCCGATGAAGACATGAACGTCTCTTTATAAACCCAGGTGAAGACATGAACGTCTCTTTAGGAACCCAGGTGAAGACATGAATGTCTCTTTATGAACCCCGATGAAGACATGAACGTCTCTTTATGAACCCAGGTGAAGACATGAACGTCTCTTTAGGAACCCCGATGAAGACATGAATGTCTCTTTATGAACCCAGGTGAAGACATGAACGTCTCTTTATGAACCCAGGTGAAGACATGAACGTCTCTTTATGAACCCAGGTGAAGACATGAACGTCTCTTTAGGAACCCCATTGAAGACATGAACGTCTCTTTAGGAACACAGGTGAAAACATGAACGTCTCTTTAGGAACCCCGATGAAGACATGAACGTCTCTTTATGAACCCAGGTGAAGACATGAATGTCTCTTTAGGAACCCAGGTGAAGACATGAATGTCTCTTTATGAACCCAGGTGAAGATATGAAAGTCTCTTTAGGAACCCCGGGTGAAGACATGAACGTCTCTTTAGGAACCCAGGTGAAGACATGAATGTCTCTTTATGAACCCAGGTGAAGACATGAACGTCTCTTTAGGAACCCCGGGTGAAGACATGAACGTCTCTTTAGGAACCCAGGTGAAGACATGAATGTCTCTTTATGAACCCAGGTGAAGACATGAATGTCTCTTTAGGAACCCAGGTGAAGACATGAACGTCTCTTTAGGAACCCAGGTGAAGACATGAACGCCGTCTTGAGAGCTCCCCCTGATGGATCATGACTACACACACCGGCTGTCCTCTGAGCCCTGGTTCCGGCTGAGTTACCTGTCAGCACTTCCTGTTTGTAATGTACCCGTGGATGGACCAACAACGGGATTAATTCAACTTGAACTGAACAGAACAACCCTTATTTTCTGATTCTTTGTCTGTTATTATTATTGAATGTCTATCAGATAATATCCTAATAAATGCATCCCAGAATGATGAGTTAATTAACCATGAATTACTATTAATAAAACCCTATTTACCACCTTAGTTAACCATGTTAGCGTGCTAACATTTGTTCTTCAGGAGTAACACAGTACAGCTGAGGCTGATGGACGGTCGTTGGTTTGTACAGGTGTATTTTACCCATCCTTCCAGGACTCTGTGATTGCTAATTCCAAAATGTTTGATTGTGCTGCACATTTCATCAAAAATATTGACGTAATTTGGGAAGTTTTAAGTGAGTCTTTTGCAGTAAAATTGCGAAAATTAGAAAAAAAATTGCAAGTCGAGAAACAAAAATGTATTTTTTTTGGAACAACTCCCTGCTAAAGAGTAACATGTGCTGACTTCCTGTGATAATAATCCTGCTGCACATCCCAGAAATATTCTACCTGTTATGTGTTTTTCTCAGAGAAGCATCACGGAGCTCAAAGGGATAAAAAGAGTGTAAAGCTGCATATGTTTCCAGAACAGACCGTCTGCGACTGGAATATAGAAACAAGGAACACATCTGCCTTCAGAATAAGAGCTTTAGATGCTTTAAATCACATTCAACACTAAAACTAAGTTCAGTCTCTCACAGCTGGAAGTGGAGAAAACTCATTGAACGTGTTCCTCCTTCCATCAGAAGACCACATTTCCCACAAACCCCGGCACTTCCTGTTGTTGTGGTGAGCTAGCAGCAGTTTGTTTTGATGGTGAGAGGAGAGGGGGCGGAGCCTAATGACGGGAAATTAAGACTTATTTTTTGGTAATAAAGACAGTTTTACTTTGAAAGGAGACTTTATGTTGTTTCAGCTGAGCTTCTACTCACAACAGTTTTTTAAGAAAAATCGCAGGAATTTTGCTAATTTGCAAGCTGACAAGGAAAATTACAGAGATTGTTCCAATTTGTTTTGATTATTGCAATCAATCACTATTTTCTGGAGGAAATTATTTATACTGAAGTACTGAACAAATGAAAGTGTTCACCTGATGATGGGGCTAGATGGAAAGTCAGAGGAGAAACAAATGATGTGCAGATTTGCATCTTTCTATAATATTTTCTCTGCACTTCTTTGGTGTATTTCATTTTTTATTTAGTTTTGTGTCCCCACTTCTCCTCCATGTGAGAGTGATAGAGAGTCAAATATAACAGGAATAATAAAACCCAACAAAACATTTTGTTACGTTCCTGTTGTTTCATTTGCTGACTTCCTCAGTTAATTGGCTGTGAGGAGTTCTCCTCAGTGTGCCAGCACTTATTTAAATTCTTCTGTCTTACAAACAGCTTTGTTGAGTCTGATAATAAAACCGATTTGGATACGTCAAATTAAAAAAGGAAGCTGATATTAAACTGGAGAAGAGAACTTCTATGTAAATAATCTGCTGGTGCATGAAGGGAAATGTAGGAGGAGTTTTTTTGGGTGAATTTCTTATCACCCTGGTGTCTGAATGCGAGGGGTTTCCAGCTGTAGGTAGACGAAGCCTTGGCTCCCTGAGGAGCTCCAACAGCTCCGCCTCCCTTCGACTGCTGTCTGCTCCCATTTGAAAGGAGGGCTAACGATAGATTTGGCAACAGTTAGTCGACAATGAATTACAGGCACTGACGCTGACCCAGAAAACAAACTGTGACAAAGAGATGGGAATTATGAGAAACACTTCCATCATCTCATGAGCAGAATCCTCAGAGGCTCGCTGGCTTCACAACGTTTTCTGAACATGAAGGCAAAAAGAAAAGTTGTCTGAAAGAGAAAGTGGAGATGTTTCTAAGACCACCGTCACATCCCGCTTCCTTCTCCTCCCTCACTCAGCACCACACTTATGTTCTCCTGCAGCAGCTCTCTGCACAAGGAGGAGGGAGTAGGGAGGACAACAGGAGCAGAGAGGAGGAGAAGAGAAGAGGAGGACAGAGGAGGAAGGAGGGAACAGGGAAGGAGTGAAAGAGGAGAGCAGTAAAAGACAGCAGTTATGAAAGTTTAATAACTTCCTTGTTGCAGAGTTAAAGGCAGCGAGCATGGAGAAGAAGGAGGGAAGCTGAGGAGGTGAAGAGGAGGTCCAGAGAGGAGGTGAAGAGGTGGAGGGGTGGAACACCCCCCCCCCCCACACACACACACACACACAGATGTAGAAGCAGGTGCAATGAGGGAGACACACTGTGTCTCCTGAGCAGAGAAAACACACACACTTGCATTTAAAGTGCCGACACGGCAATCGCATCATGGTCGTCACTTATCTATTATTCAGCAGGGAGGAGGAACAGAGGAGAGCAGCGCTAAATAAGGAGGCGCAGCAGAGAAGCTAAAAGCTGCCGGCCGAGTCAGAGGGAGGGAGGGAAATAGGGAATGACAGAGAGAGGGAGGGGGGGGTCTCTGTTAAGGACACACCTCCCTCTCCAAGTGGTTTAAAGCTGCAGGGTTCAGGATCTCTGTCTGACCCTGTGATCTCTTCTCCTCATGCTGTCATTCCCTGTTTATTGTGTTTTGGTCTTTGTCTCTCCACTTCCTGCCTCTTCACACCTCCCATGGCCACGCCCCCTGATTGGTGCACAGCTGCTGACAATCCTGCTAATTACCACCTGGCACTATATCAACCCTGGTCCTGCAGTCCCGGGTTGTCGGTTCATTACGTCTACTCACCTGCAACCTGCTATCAAACCAACAAGCTGCCTGTCCCCTTGTGTCCCCTCGTGTCCCCTTGTGTCCCCTTGTCTTGCCTTGGACTTACCTGATGACCTGTGTCGGTCTGAACCCACTCAACCCGGTGTGAGCGGTACACCTCCCGTCTCGGAACCATGTTACTCATTAACTGCTGCAGGTTGGAACATAAAACTGGATATCTACCACAGACTGGATATAAAACTACAGACTGGATATAAAACTACAGACTGGATATAAAACCACAGACTGGATATAAAACCACAGACTGGATATAAAACTACAGACTGGATATAAAACCACAGACTGGATATAAAACTACAGACTGGATATAAAACCACAGACTGGATATAAAACTACAGACTGGATATAAAACCACAGACTGGATATAAAACTACAGACTGGATATAAAACTACAGACTGGATATAAAACTACAGACTGGATATAAAACCACAGACTGGATATAAAACTACAGACTGGATATAAAACTACAGACTGGATATAAAACCACAGACTGGATATAAAACCACAGACTGGATATAAAACCACAGACTGGATATAAAACCACAGACTGGATATAAAACTACAGACTGGATATAAAACTACAGACTGGATATAAAACTACAGACTGGATATAAAACCACAGACTGGATATAAAACTACAGACTGGATATAAAACTACAGACTGCATATAAAACCACAGACTGGATATAAAACTACAGACTGCATATAAAACCACAGACTGGATATAAAACTACAGACTGGATATAAAACACAGACTGGATATAAAACCACAGACTGGATATAAAACTAAAGGCTGGATATAAAACTACAGACATGGATATAAAACTACAGGCTGGATATAAAACTACAGACATGATATAAAACTACAGACTGGATATAAAACCACAGACTGGATATAAAACTACAGACTGGATATAAAACACAGACTGGATATAAAACTACAGACTGGATATAAAACACAAACTGGATATAAAACTACAGACTGGATATAAAACTACAGTCTGGATATAAAACTACAGACTGGATATAAAACTACAGACTGGATATAAAACTACAGACTGGATATAAAACCACAGACTGGATATAAAACTACAGACTGCATATAAAACCACAGACTGGATATAAAACTACAGACTGGATATAAAACACAGACTGGATATAAAACTACAGACTGGATATAAAACTACAGACTGGATATAAAACCACAGACTGGATATAAAACTAAAGGCTGGATATAAAACTACAGACATGGATATAAAACTACAGGCTGGATATAAAACTACAGAATGGATATAAAACTACAGACTGGATATAAAACCACAGACTGGATATAAAACTACAGACTGGATATAAAACACAGACTGGATATAAAACTACAGACTGGATATAAAACACAAACTGGATATAAAACTACAGACTGGATATAAAACTACAGGCTGGATATAAAACTACAGACTGGATATAAAATCACAGACTGGATATACAACTACAGGCTGGATATAAAACTACAGACATGGATATAAAACTACAGGCTGGATATAAAACTACAGACTGGATATAAAACTACAGACTGGATATAAAACTAAAGACATGCATATAAAACTACAGGCTGGATATAAAACTACAGACTGGATATAAAACACAGACTGGATATAAAACTACAGGCTGGATATAAAACTACAGACATGGATATAAAACTACAGGCTGGATATAAAACTACAGACATGGATATAAAACTACAGGCTGGATATAAAACCACAGGCTGGATATAAAACTACAGACTGGATATAAAACTACAGGCTAGATATAAAACACAGACTGGATATAAAACTACAGGCTGGATATAAAACTACAGACATGGATATAAAACTACAGGCTGGATATAAAACTACAGACTGGATATAAAACTACAGACTGGATATAAAACTACAGGCTGGATATAAAACAGACAAGATATAAAACTACAGACTGGATATAAAACACAGACTAGATATAAAACAAAGACTGGATATAAAACTACAGGCTGGATATAAAACTACAGACTGGATATAAAACTACAGGCTGGATATAAAACTACAGACTGGATATAAAACTACAGGCTAGATATAAAACACAGACTAGATATAAAACACAGACTGGATATAAAACTACAGGCTGGATATAAAACTACAGACATGGATATAAAACTACAGGCTGGATATAAAACTACAGACTGGATATAAAACTACAGACTGGATATAAAACAGTCAAGATATAAAACTACAGACTGGATATAAAACAGAGAAGATATAAAACTACAGACTGGATATAAACCCACAGACTGGATATAAAACTACAGACTGGATATAAAACTGCAGACTGGATATAAAACTACAGGCTGGATATAAAACTACAGACTGGATATAAAACTACAGACTGGATATACAACTACAGACATGGATATAAACCCACAGACTGGATATAAAACTACAGGCTGGATATAAAACTACAGGCTGGATATAAAACTACAGACTGTATATAAAACTACAGACTGGATATAAAAGAGTTCGTAGCTTCAGGTCTGTAAAATGGTTCCGATGCAGAAGTGTCTTCAGCTGCAATACCAGCGAGTGCCACTAGAGGTCGGCTCCAAAAATAGAGAGTGTGTGTGTGTGTGTGTGTGTGTGTGTGTGTGTGTGTGTGTGTGTGTGTGTGTGTGTGTGTGTGTGTGTGTGTGTGTGTGTGTGTATGTGCGTGCGTGCGTGCGAGTGTGTGTGTGTGTGTGTGTGTGTGTGTGTGTGTGTGTGTGTGTGTGTGTGTGTGTGTGTGTGTGTGTGTGTGTGTGTGTGTGTGCAGCACAACGAATCTTTTAAGAATGGAAGCTGCTTCTCTCTTGACCCACAGTCGACTCCAAAGCTAAATCAGATCCATATTTAAACAGTACTCACTGCAGTATATTCCCTCTCCGCTCCAGCAGCTCACGCTATCACATGGCATGAATAAAGACGCCACTCAAGTCTACAACTAGGGCAGCGCACACAAACAAACACGCAAACACTCGGGGAAGTGTTGCCTCGGCTTACGAATCGCACACGGATGCTTGTTGCGGCGTTCAGAGAGCTGAGAGCTGATCAAAGTTGCCGTTATTGGAGACAATTGGACTGAAGTGGTGTTCAGCAGCTCCAGGTCTTCCTCTCACCCTCTACTCACCTCCTGTCTGGCTCTCTCCTCTCTCCTGTTAATCAGCCTCCAGTCGCTCCAACACACAGATCACTGTCCTACCGCGGCTCCACGCTGGCACTGAGCTCATCAGAACACGGTGGAGAACCAAAGGTCCACAGACTGGAATCATTCATCCTCAACGACTGCATGAGGCTGAAAGTCCACCATGCTCCACTCAGAGATGCTGACCTCTCTGATTGTTGTCTGCAGGGACTCTCTGAGGTCATGAACTCTTAAAGGCTTCATCCTGCTGGAAGTACTGTCGCTATCATCATCACCAGGTGGTACAACCAAAGACTGGAAATAAAACTACAGACTGGATATAAAACACAGACTGGATATAAAACTACAGACTGGATATAAAACACAGACTGGATATAAAACTACAGACTGGATATAAAACACAGACTGGATATAAAACTACAGACTGGATATAAAACTACAGACTGGGTATAAAACTACAGATTGGATATAAAACTACAGAACTACAGATTGGATATAAAACTACAGACTGGATATAAAACTACAGACTGGATATAAAACTACAGACTGGATATAAAACCCAGACTGGATATAAAACTACAGACTGGATATAAAACTACAGACTGGGTATAAAACTACAGATTGGATATAAAACTACAGACTGGATATAAAACTACAGACTGGATATAAAACACAGACTGGATATAAAACTACAGACTGGGTATAAAACTACAGATTGGATATAAAACTACAGAACTACAGATTGGATATAAAACTACAGACTGGATATAAAACCACAGACTGGATATAAAACTGCAGACTGGATATAAAACTACAGACTGGATATAAAACCCAGACTGGATATAAAACTACAGACTGGATATAAAACCCAGACTGGATATAAAACTACAGACTGGATATAAAACTACAGACTGGGTATAAAACTACAGATTGGATATAAAACACAGACTGGATATAAAACTACAGACTGGATATAAAACTACAGACTGGATATAAAACACAGACTGGATATAAAACTACAGACTGGATATAAAACTACAGACTGGATATAAAACACAGACTGGATATAAAACTACAGACTGGATATAAAACACAGACTGGATATAAAACTACAGACTGGATATAAAACTACAGATTGGATATAAAACCACAGACTGGATATAAAACTACAGACTGGATATAAAACTACAGACTTGATATAAAACTACAGACTGGATATAAAACCACAGACTGGATATAAAACTACAGACTGGATATAAAACTACAGACTGGATATAAAACCACAGACTGGATATAAAACTACAGACTGGATATAAAACCACAGACTGGATATAAAACTATAGACTGGATATAAAACCACAGACTGGATATAAAACCACAGACTGGATATAAAACCACAGACTGGATATAAAACTGGATATAAAACTACAGACTGGATATAAAACCACAGACTGGATATAAAACTACAGACTGGATATAAAACACAGACTGGATATAAAACTACAGACTGGATATAAAACACAGACTGGATATAAAACACAGACTGGATATAAAACTGGATATAAAACTACAGACTGGATATAAAACACAGACTGGATATAAAACCACTGACTGGATATAAAACTACAGACTGGATATAAAACCACTGACTGGATATAAAACTACAGACTGGATATAAAACCACGGACTATTTATAAAAATGTTTGTAGGTTCAGGTCTGTAAAATAGTTCCGATCCAGAAGTGTCTTCAGCTGCAATACCAGCGAGTGCCACTAGAGGTCGGCTCCAAAAAGCCTCCGGCTCCATAGACTCCCATTCAACTTCTCTCATCAAATCCAAAGTGAATAAAATGTGTCCATCAGTTATCTCGGTGTTGTTAGCTAAAGTCGCTCCTTCTTATTAGTTTTCTGGAGGTCCATCTGAAAATAATCCCTCATTCATTAGAAAAGAAGATTCAAGAAGACCTGTTTTTGGGGGCGTGTCTGTTTGATTGACAGGCCTTTGGTGCAGTCAGGTTACAGCTATCGGTGGGCGGGACGTAGTATCGTCAGGTTTCCGATCAGATCGGTCAGATCCACCGCTGGCTCCTCCCCCAGCTCCGTCCAAATATGGTCACTTCCTGTGCCAAAGTGATGGTTGATGACATCACTGATGGTTGGTCAAGAAGTGTTTGCACAAAGTCTACTTTTTATCCACCACTTTTTTCCATCATGGTAACATTAAACTCAGTGCTCCCATACTGCAGACCGAAACAATGGGGGCGGAGCCTCTAACTGCACCTTATCTTGTATATTTGATATAGTTGACCGACATGTAAGATCATTTTTATAATCATGTTTCTGTGTGTATAATCAGTTGAAAGTAAGAATCGTTGTGTTTACATCATCGTAAAATTAACCCGTCACATGTAGAGAGGGAGCAGCTCCGCTTCATGTTGCACCTCCATGTTTCTACAGCATCCCAGAAGAGACAAACCAAACAGGAGGAGGGTTGTGAGGGCTGTTCAGTCCGCTGCAGTGTGTAACATCACCACTAGATGTTTCTAAATCCTGCACACTACTGCTTTAAGCTCTCATTCATCACACAATCTGATTTACAGATTAAAACGATGGTTAATGACATCTGATCATCAGGGGACACACACAGTCCACACAGAGTGATTGACAGCTGGAGCTGTATGTATCACCATGACAACAGAGGGCAGAAGTGTGCAATCAGTCTCCGGGGCTGAGCTGTGAGTTTAGCCAGGTAAGGCAGCCTTCCTCTGGGGACAGATGTGGACAGCTTCCACTCGTCTCTCCTCTTTTTATACCTCATCCTTCTCCTCCCAGTCCTCCCCTCACATTCCAACCGCTCTCCCTGCATGAGACTCCTCTCCTACCTCTTCACTCCTCCCCTCTGTTCCTTTCTTCTCTCCTCTTCTCTCCCCCCTTGCCTGCAATGTTTGCCATCCCTGACAAAGCCTTGAGCGGCTGCCAGCGGCCCCCAAGAGCCGTCTGACTTCCTGCTAAAAATAAGAGCTGAGAGAAGAACCGCAGACAGCAGCCGGCGAGTGAGAGGCAGCAGGAGAGAAAGGACTGGAGTAGGACAGGGAGGTTTGGAGGAAGGAGGAGAAGGAAGAAGAGGAAAATGAGCAGTGAAAGGAAGGTGGTGGAGGAAAGGAACAGTCTGCAGGAGGGAAAAGACAAAAGGAGCTGCAGGGGACAAACACAATATGAGAAAACATGAGCAGGAGGAAGAAAGAAAAAAATGGAGAAATAGGGGAAAGATGAAAGAGCAGAAAGTTTGGGAGCAGATGGTGATACCTGACCGAGACTCGCTTCGTACAAACACTCCTCTGAAATGAATACGCAAACCTCATCTCCCAGAAAATCTGTTGTGTACACACTCAACAGCAGGAGTTACATTCATCTCCTGAATGAGACTGTGTGTGTGACAGACAGAGAAAGAATAGCCACGTTATAAATATTTATAGGAGGGAGAGGAGAGGAGAGGAGAGGAGAGGAGAGGAGAGGAGAGGAGAGGAGAGGAGAGGAGAGGAGAGGAGAGGAGAGGAGAGGAGAGGAGAGGAGAGGAGAGGAGAGGAGGAGGAAGAGACTTCACAGGCAGCAGCAGCACGTGTGGCTTGCTTCATCTTTCCTTCCCTCCACTGGAGAGCTGTGAGCGGATTTGCAGCTCCTGTGTTTGATGGAGGAAGGGGGGAGGACAGCGAGTTCTCCCCTTATCTCCTCCCGCTCTGCCTCCCTCCCTCGGAGAGAGATGAACACAAAGGCGGCACCTGCTAACAGGCTGCTGCCGTTCCAGGGAGGTTGGTGCAGGTGTGGATGATGCTGGCGACGATGATGATGATGAAGGTGGTAATAGTGGAGCCCCTCGGCATGCTCACACTCCTCAACATTCAACAGATTTCCTGCCGCTTTGCTCCCAACGAGGTCACTTCCTGCCAGGAGTGATGATAAGACTCCACTTGCTCCTGACTCAGTACACAGATAAGAAGCTTCGAGCCGGCTGTGGAGCCCAAAGTCAAAGAAGACTCCGCTGAAGCTCCTTTACTCCTTCTTTAATAAATAGTGTTTATTAAAATCTATTCTCTTCCTTAAAACTACACTTTAAAGTGTTCAGTCTGCAGAGAAGTACCACGTATTAAATAGTCTCACTTTAACAGGACCACAGGCAGCTGGCTACAGAACCAGAGTCTCTCTGTGGTTTAACAGGTCATTTAATCAGTCCCTCCAGGATTCCAGGAGTTTTTTGTGATTGTTGTAAGTAAAAATGTTTGATTTAGTGATAGATTTTCTCTAAAATTATTATAAAACCACAGACTGGATATAAAACTACAGACAAGATATAAAACACAGACCGGATATAAAACTACAGACTGGATATAAAACTACAGACTGGATATAAAACTACAGACTGGATATAAAACACAGACTGGATATAAAACTACAGACTGGATATAAAACTACTGACTAGATATAAAACCACAGACTGGATATAAAACACAGACTGGATATAAAACTACAGACTGGATATAAAACACAGACTGGATATAAAACACAGACTGGATATAAAACTACAGACTGGATATAAAACACAGACTGGATATAAAACACAGACTGGATATAAAACTACAGACTGGATATAAAACCACAGACTGGATATAAAACACAGACTGGATATAAAACTACAGACTGGATATAAAACACAGACTGGATATAAAACTACAGACTGGATATAAAACACAGACTGGATATAAAACTACAGACTGGATATAAAACTACTGACTAGATATAAAACCACAGACTGGATATAAAACACAGACTGGATATAAAACTACAGACTGGATATAAAACTACAGACTGGATATAAAACACAGACTGGATATAAAACACAGACTGGATATAAAACTACAGACTGGATATAAAACACAGACTGGATATAAAACACAGACTGGATATAAAACACAGACTGGATATAAAACTACAGACTGGATATAAAACCACAGACTGGATATAAAACACAGACTGGATATAAAACACAGACTGGATATAAAACTACAGACTGGATATAAAACACAGACTGGATATAAAACACAGACTGGATATAAAACTACAGACTGGATATAAAACCACAGACTGGATATAAAACTACAGACTGGATATAAAACTACAGACTGGATATAAAACACAGACTGGATATAAAACTACAGACTGGATATAAAACACAGACTGGATATAAAACTACAGACTGGATATAAAACACAGACTGGATATAAAAGTGAGCATAGCTTCCGGTCTGAAATTATTTTTTTTTGCAGCAGATTTTTCTCTAAAATGTTGATGTAATTTGTGGAGTTTTAAGTGTGTTTTTTCCGCAAAATTGGGGGAGTATAAAAAAGTTGAATTATTATTTTTTTTAAAATGTAAACACTATGATAAATGAATGAATCTGTAATAACTTCCTGTGATAATGATCATGCTGCACTTCACAGAAATATTTTAGTTCTAATGTTTTCTATGTAATTATTGAACTTAGAGAACCGTGGAGATAAAAGCTACTAAAAGTTCCTAAAAGCTCCTAAAAGCTCCTAAAAGCTCCTAAAAGCTCCTCAAAGGTCCTCAAGGTTCCTAAAAGGTCCCAAAAGTTGCGTATGTTTCCAGAACAGAGCGTCTGTGACTGGAATATAGAAACAAGGACTACATCAGCTGTCAAAATAAGAGCTTTAGATGCTGTTTAATTCATGTTCATTCAACACATAGACCTGCTGGATGAAACAAACAAAGAGACGTCTCTGACAAATGGACGTGTGGAGAAAACTCATTTAACATCCAGTAATATGGAATCACTTCCTTTGATCACAAACATTTAATCACATCATTTTAATGTGAAGGACACATTTCACTTCCTGTTTGTCTTCTTGTTCCTGTTTCTCAGGTGAACCGAGTTTTATTTGGTGATGAAAACAGGAGCAGAGACTTTCTGATTGAAAATGAGGAGTTATTGTTGGTAATAAAAGTGAGTTTTGTTTTTAAAAGATTACCTTTATGTTTTAATACTTTCAGCACAGGTTCTGGTGACATGTTTTGTGGAGAAATTGCAGGAATTTAAAAAAATATTGAATACAATTATTGAATTTGTGTTAATTATTACAATCACAAGATTGTTATTTTCTGGAGGGACTGATTTAGAAATCCTTCTTAGATCAGTCAGAAACCATTAATAAGAACAAGTTGACGGATGTGACCAGTAGATCATGTGACTACTAATTTAATGTAAAAGGCTGCAAACTAAATTAACAATAAATACATAGTTTCACTGACAAATTCAGTTGTTTTAACTTGCACTGCTGCACACAAATAACCATTCAAAATAAATGCTGCTTTCCATAATAATGGATTTATTAACATTTATGAGCTGATGAATTATTAAAATGACCATAATAATGAAATACATACTTGGATTAACATGATATAATGATATAAACAACCACCAAGGGATTTTTTTTTTTTTTTTTACAACGCTGCAAACCAAATTATATTATTTAAACTTGTATTATTGGTCAAAGTATTTGTAAATTATTAGAATCTTTTATAGAGGGCACCTTAATAAAAACCAGTATAAATATTTTCATATGGATTATTATCTCTTTATCGTCACTGCCTAACCACATGTGGTGGTAAACGGGAAGTGGAGTTTAGAAGGTTTCTTCAGAGGAAGAACTACCAAAACTGCCAACTTTAAATTGTATGAAAGAGTAAAATCTGAAGTATTATAAATGTATGTAAATATCCAGCTGGGAGGATAGTGACCTGGAGCCTGAAGGCATCACCTCACTGCCTGCTTTCTTTCAGGGTTTCTTCCTTTCATTTGCAGGTTTAAGGATGTTTTGAATGTTCAGACTACAGCTGTGAAGTCAGCGAGCCGTCAGACAGTAGAGGAGAGAAACAACAGACACACATCACACTGTATGTTCACCACTAATCACACTGTATGTTCACCACTAATCACACTGTATGTTCACCACTAATCACACTGTATTCACCACTAATCGCAATATGTTCACCACACATCACACTGTATGTTCACCATTAATCACTGTATGTTCACCATTAATCACACTGTATTCACCACTAATCACACTGTATGTTCACCATTGATCACACTGTATGTTAACCATTGATCACACTGTATGCTAACCATTGATCACACTGTATGTTAACCATTGATCACACTGTATGTTAACCACACATCACACTGTATGTTCACCATCAATCACTGTATGTTCACCATCAATCACTATGTTCACCATCAATCACTGTATGTTCGCCATTAATCACTGTATTCACCATTAATCACACTGTATATTCAACCATTAATCACTCTGTATTCACCACTAATCACAATATGTTCACCACACATCACACTGTATGTTCACCACTGATCACACTGCATGTTTACAACTAATCACACTCAGGCCTCTGTTACCTGACTGACGTTTTCCCCAAATCACCGTGTCAGTTTTCAGTCCGACTTCTGTAACAGCACACTAACGATCAGTGTGGACACTCGGTCATCTTCAGCGTGTTGTCAGCGTGTTTTCATCGTTTTGCAGCACATCGATGATCACAGACCACTTTTAAAACTCCTCTTTGTGATATGTTCAAGGAACTCCTCAAAGATTAGTACACCAGCAGCCACAGAGCGCTGTATTCAGGAGAGAGAGCTGAGAGGAAGCGTGGTCAGTGATTTAAAAGGACTGGGAAAGTATTCAGGGGTTTGTAATTTGCTCTACAATATGTGTAAAATGATTCATCCCTGAGCTACAGGACGTTTCACTTCTCAAAGTTTTCTAACCAACTTCTAATGGCCCTCCATGAGAGTAAATGTAGCTGTGCACTGACCCTGCTGACGGTGTGGTTAACAGAGGGGACCCAGTTACAGCACACAGAGGTACT
Organism: Brachyistius frenatus; assembly: GCF_029030835.1. Lineage (NCBI taxonomy): Eukaryota > Metazoa > Chordata > Actinopteri > Embiotocidae > Brachyistius > Brachyistius frenatus. The sequence goes on from NW_027210965.1 coordinate 246,063, forward strand.
GACCTAGCCAGTCGTTGAACTTCTTGACCTCCGAGGGCAGTCCCAGCTCTGTGAAGTCTCCGGCGTGGATGAACACGTCCCCGTACGGCATCTGGATGGCGTCGGTGCGGGAGTGCGTGTCTGAGATGCACACAAAGCGAGTGTAACCCGGCGGCTTGGGAGCATCGTGAGGCATGGGGTCCACCCTGAGATGAGGAGGAGAACAAAGGACAAGGACGTTAAAGGGAGAGAGGAAAGGAAAAGGGGTCAAAGCAGCTGCTGGTGCACTTAAAACAAAACCAGAGAAGAAGACATGGCGCCGTATGCAGAGTCTCTGTGGTAAGAGGCTGACAATGAAAGAAATCAGAATTAGTATCTAGCAGAAAGTCATCCCTGCAGACTGAGGCAGAGGAGGAAACGAGAGGCATCATGGGAGCGAGAGGCCACAATAAAAGCACAGCACTGAAGGAGACAGAAAGAGAAATGTGCAGAGATGGAAAAAGAATAAAGCGCAGATACAGAAAAAGAGCAGCGTCCTGTGGGATTTCAGCAAGTGTGCAGCTCCACGAGGTCTCCAGGGGGAAGAGGGGAGCTGGTGAATAACCATGGCCCACTTTAGAGAGCTTTCCTCCAGGTACGATAACACCCAGCCCTGCCTTCTCCTGCACCTCATTCTCCTCCTCCTTCTCCTTCCTCCTCCTCCTCCTCCTCCTTCTCCTCTTCCTTCTCCCCACCAAAAGAGAGGGAAAGAAACGGGGTGAAGCGGGAAAGCAGATATACATGCATATATGAAGTGAGTCACAAAGTAATACAATCCAGGAGAGGCTTTGTGAAAAAAGTTCCACTTCCACCTCTGAGTTTACAGAAGAGTGAAGGAATGTAACGTCAGGCTTCCTGGAGAAACTCACTTCCTATATATCTGTTTAAAAGACAGTTTCTATGGTTTTATTTAGTGCAGTTTAATGAAAGTGATTCTTCATGTCAGTTACTGTAGATTATTATACAGCTGTGGACAAGAAAACTTACAACCAGTTAAAAACATATTCTATAGAATATTAATATTGTTCCCTTATTCAAAGAGGAATTCTAAGTGCTCTCTCTCTCTCTCTCTCTCTCTCTCTCTCTCTCTCTCTCTCTCTCTCTCTCTCTCTCTCTCTCTCTCCACACAGACCTCACTCATTTTATTTTATACTTTTTTATACCACACTTATTTTTTCCGAGTTTTTATAATGTACTGTACTGTATAATACATAATAATAATACATATTCTCATCACTCACGAAGTAATCCATATCAATGATCTGCAATTTCTGTGCAATATACAATATATCCTGGAAATTTACAATTAACAACATATTTTCTATCACCTACATGCAATAATTATGTTTTTCTTTAAATTATCTGTACATATCAGGGTGTTTATTTATGTTGTGTATATAGCTTGTGTGTGTGTGTGTGTGTGTGTGTGTGTGTGTGTGTGTGTGTGTGTGTGTGTGTGTGTGTGTGTGTGTGTGTGTGTGTGTGTGTGTGTTTATATATTGTGATAATTTTTTTACAGTTTTCCAAAAAACATTCTCATTTATTCTATTATTTTTTTATTGCATGTGTATTTGTAATTTTGTCTCTGTAATTATCTTTTTCCTACTTGTATTCTTAAACTGTTGTAACAACAACATTTACCATCTGCAGGATTAATAAAGTCTCACCTCGTCTCACCTCATCATATCTCACCTCATCTCATCTCACCTCGCCTCATCTCATCATATCCCATCTCACCTCATCTCACCATATCTCATCTCATCTCACCTCATCTCACCTCATCTCATCTCATCAGATCTCATCTCACCTCATCATATCTCACCTCATCTCATCTCATCTCATCTCATCTCATCTCATCTCATCTCATCTCCTCACCTCATCTCATCATATCTCATCTCATCTCACCTCAGCATATCACATCATATCATATCATATCACATCTCACCTCACCTCACCATATCTCATCTCATCTCATCTCATCTCACCTCATCATATCTCACCTCATCTCATCTCACCTCACCTCGTCATATCTCACCTCATCTCACCTCACCATATCTCATCTCATCTCATCTCACCTCACCTCATCATATCTCATCTCATCTCATCTCATCTCATCTCACCTCTCCTCACCTCACCTCACCTCATCTCATCTCATCTCATCTCATCTCATCTCATCTCATCTCATCTCATCTCATCTCATCTCGTCTCATCTCATCTCACCTCATCTCATCTCACCTCACCATATCTCATCTCATCTCATCTCACCTCATCATATCTCATCTCACCTCACCTCATCATATCTCATCTCACCTCATCATATCTCATCTCATCTCACCTCACCATATCTCATCTCATCTCATCTCACCTCATCATATCTCATCTCATCTCACCTCACCATATCTCATCTCATCTCATCTCATCTCATCATATCTCATCTCACCTCACCTCACCTCACCTCACTTCACCTCATCTCATCTCACCTCACCATCATCTCATCTCATCTCATCTCACCTCACCATATCTCATCTCATCTCATCTCACCTCATCATATCTCATCTCACCTCACCTCACCTCACTTCACCTCATCTCATCTCACCTCACCATATCTCATCTCATCTCATCTCACCTCATCATATCTCATCTCATCTCACCTCACCATCATCTCATCTCATCTCATCTCACCTCATCATATCTCATCTCACCTCACCTCACTTCACCTCATCTCATCTCACCTCACCTTATCATATCTCATCTCATCTCATCTCATCTCACCATATCTCATCTCACCTCACCTTATCATATCTCATCTCACCTCACCCCACCTCATCATATCTCATCTCATCTCATCTCATCTCATCTCATCTCATCTCATCTCATCTCATCTCATCTCACCTCATCTCACCTCACCTCATCATATCTCATCTCATCTCATCTCATCTCATCTCATCTCATCTCATCTCATCTCACCTCACCTCATCATATCTCATCTCATCTCACCTCATCATATCTCATCTCACCTCACCTCATCATAGCTCATCTCATCTCATCTCGTCTCATCTCACCTCATCTCATCTCACCTCACCATATCTCATCTCATCTCACCTCACCATATCTCATCTCATCTCATCTCCTCTCGTCTCATCTCACCTCACTCACCTCATCATCTCATCTCATCTCACCTCACCTCATCATATCTCATCTCATCTCACCTCACCATATCTCATCTCATCTCACCTCACCATATCTCATCTCATCTCATCTCCTCTCGTCTCATCTCACCTCACCATATCTCATCTCATCTCATCTCACCTCACCTCATCATATCTCATCTCACCTCACCTCACCTCATCTCATCTCATCTCCTCTCGTCTCATCTCACCTCATCTCATCTCACCTCACCATATCTCATCTCATCTCATCTCACCTCATCATATCTCATCTCACCTCACCTCATCATATCTCATCTCATCTCATCATATCTCACCTCATCTCATCTCACCTCACCTCACCATATCTCATCTCATCTCATCTCATCTCATCTCATCTCACCTCAACATATCTCATCTCATCTCACCTCATCATATCTCACCTCATCTCATCTCACCTCACCTCATCATATCTCATCTCATCTCACCTCACCTTATCATATCTCATCTCACCTCACCCCACCTCATCATATCTCATCTCACCTCACCTCATCATATCTCATCTCATCTCATCTCATCGCACCTCACCTCACCTCACCTCATCATATCTCATCTCATCTCATCTCATCTCATCTCATCTCATCTCACCTTATCATATCTCATCTCATCTCACCTCATCATATCTCATCTCATCTCATCTCATCTCACCTCACCATATCTCATCTCATCTCATCTCACCTCACCTCATCATATCTCATCTCACCTCACCTCATCATATCTCATCTCATCTCATCTCACCTCATCATATCTCATCTCACCTCACCTCATCATATCTCATCTGATCTCACCTCATCATAACTCATCTCATCTCATCTCACCTCACCATATCTCATCTCACCTCACCTCATCACATCTCATCTCATCTCATCTCACTCACCTCACCTCATCATATCTCATCTCATCTCACCTCATCATATCTCATCTCATCTCATCTCACCTCATCATATCTCATCTCATCTCATCTCACCTCACCATATCTCATCTCACCTCACCTCATCATATCTCACCTCATCATATCTCATCTCACCTCACCTCATCATATCTCACCTCACCTCATCATATCTCATCTCACCTCATCTCATCACATCTCATCTCATCAATGAACTGCTAAAAAGAAAACTGCACCAACAACACGGAACAATTATGATCCCAAAATGACACAAAATTGATCTTTCTGACTAACTTACAATGATTTTTTTTTCCACAGTAGGCCGAACATGAACGAAGTCATTTTTCACTACTGACACCAAATTTAACAGCTGGGTTCAAAATCAGTATTACATTACATTTCATTTATCTGACACTTTTATCCAAAGACTTACAATAAGTTCATTTCAACCATGAAGGTACAAAACCAGAACAACAAGAATCAAGAAAATATAATTTCTCCAAGAAAGCCAAACTACGAAGTTCTATCAGTAAGTTCTATGTTAAGATACTAAAGTTCTACTGTTCAAGGTAAAGGAGGAGGAGGTGTGTTTTTAGTTTGTGGTGGAAGATGTTCAGATTTTCTGCTGTCCTGATGTTGATGGGGAGCTCATTCTTCTTTCAGTACAGATGAGAATCAGGACTGACGTGCTGCAGTGCGCATGTGTGTGTGTGTGTGTGTGTGTGTGTGTGTGTGTGTGTGTGTGTGTGTGTGTGTGTGTGTGTGTGTGTGTGTGTGTGTGTGAGTGAGTGTGTGTGTGGACTCACATGTGGACGTGCGGTGGCTGGAAGCGTCCCTGGTTGATATTGTAGAAGGTGAATGCCTGGGTGGGGTTGGTGCTGTATTCGTCCACCTCCACCGCCGTCCTGCTGCCACGTTGCCCTTGAGCCTGAGACTGCTGCCGCCGGGCTGCCATGATCTCTGACAAGGTGAAGGCCATGTTCCTAGGGACCGGAGCAGAGCGGCTGGAGGAGAGCGGGGTCAGAGGTCGTCTCTGTGTCGGCTGCAGGACTGTGAGGGGACAAGAAACGTCCTGGCGGGCTCAGACCTGAGGAGAGGACATCTCTTCTTCTTCTTCTTCTTCTTCTTCTTCTTCTTCTTCTTCTTCTTCTTCTTCTTCTTCTTCTTCTTCTTGGCACCTGGCAGGAACACACCAGAGCAGAAATGACACACGGTTGGACGGACAAACTTTACTTTAGATATTTACGGAGAATTACAGTATCATTTTAAATTTAAAAGCTCGCCACAAATTCTTTTCCCATCAATTCTATATGATTTATTCGATTTATTGTGGTGTCCTGCTGTCAATTCAATTCAATTCAATTCAATTCAATTCAATTCAATTCAATTCAATTCAATTCAATTCAATTCAATTCAATTCAATTCAATTCAATTCGCTTTATTGGCATGATGTTTTGGATTAAACATGTTGCCAAAGCATAAATTCTTACATAAATAGTACAATATAAATAACAAAATGATGAAGTAATAAAAAAAATGAGGGAATATACATTTTTTAAATTGAATGAATTTTCATCTCCCTGACAGCTTCAACTACGTCACAAGTCATGTAAATGGTCTGTACTTGCAGAGCTTTATCACCTTACAGTCACAAAGTGCTTTTACATGTTTTTTCCATTCACCCATACGTTCACACACTAATGAGACAGATCACCATGCAAGGTGCTGCCATCAGGAGAACATTCACACGCCGACTTAGGGTTCAGTGTCTTGCTCAAGGACACTTAGGCATGTGGACAGGAGGAGCTGGGGATCGAACCACCAACCCAGTCGACCGTCTGGGCTACAGCCTCCCTCACATGTGACTGAGTGCTGTGTTCAAGTCCGACTGCAGATATCAGAATGAAGCCACAGTCCCCCGGTTCATGTCATTAAATCAAAATAGAATAATTATAATCTAATTCTATCAGAGCAGTTATTTCAACTCTCACATGAACCATTTATTAAATTCTTATATTCATATTTAGAGGCTCATTACAGGTCGAGATAGATGTTGGTTTAAATAAACTGGTGTTGATGACGGGGTCACACGAGTCCCCACAGATGATCTCATTTATTTACTACCGCACACAATCGATGACAGCAGCTGGTTTCAGGTTCAAATCTGTGCAGCCTCGTGTTTCTATTAATTATATCCAACAGATATATCACACATTCATAGAACAGCAATCACACTGAAGTACCAACATCCCTCCACAATATCACAAGAATTCATTCACATTTAACAAACTCACCATAATATTAGTCAAATTATTATACTATTAT